>NW_017670265.1:1102383-1176850 GCF_001879085.1 Nicotiana attenuata | reverse complement strand
TATAAAGCTTTTCTGATGCTGACGAAGTATCCGGAATTGGCTGGTTGTGAGGTCGATGTCCGCCACTTATTGCACTTGTTTTCACTAAGTTTTTACAGAGGCACTATGATACACCTGCGGCATCGTGGGACCAGAGGGCTGATAGTCGGAATGGGCGACAGGACGAATCGGAAGTTTTGGCACAAGTACTTTTTTATCAAAACCGAGCACTTGGTGGCGGACCCGACTGAGTTTCTCGAGCAGTGGAACCATAATCGTAGGTGTTTTTGGCATATGCTTGTTGTCTTCTTTTTGTCCTTTCGCTTTTCGCTCATTTGTGGCTTTGTTTTTTCAGCTGAGAGCTGTGTACCCTCCCCTGCCTTCGGCATTGAAGACTGGGTGGCACGCGTGTTGCCCCACATGGTGGGTATTCGTGATTGGGCGGTTTTCTACGAACGCTTTGGAATGAAGATCTCGTCTAGTAAGTGTTACTGTTGCTTCGGCCTTCTGTTGTTTGCCATTGTTCGTTGATGTAACCTCCTTATAATGCCAGGTCAACGGGCTTCCAAAAAGAAAGCTCTAGTGCCGGCATTTCGCCAGGCTATTGCATCGGCAGGGATGCAATTTACTTTGGCTGAGTTCGTCCGTGGAGGTTGCACCCAGGCTCTGTCAACGAGGGATCCCCCCCTCAAAGTGTTGCTGCACGGGATGAGATCTCCTCCCGGACTATCTATTATCTCGTAGACGAATCGTCTAATGGAGAGGACTTGCCGTCGAGGAAGAGGCGAAGAGTGGAACTTGGCAAGGCCGCCCTCACTGGTATTGAACCAAAGAGAATCATTGCTCAGGAAGTGGCGCCTGCACGTGTGCCACGCCTTGGGGCCATTTTTATGGAAGATGCTATAAATGAGGGGAGGTCTTCTTGGGCCGAAGGGGTACATAAAGGCGAGGAGCCATTATGGACCGCAGAAGGTGGTGCGTCATCGGCTCTGGTTCAGACATTGACCTCGATGAGATACGGGCTTTCTTGGATAGGAACACTCGCGTAGAGGTGAGAACGGAGGGTCCTAACAGGCACATAATCATCCCCATTGGTTATGACCTTTTGGCTAACTCTGAGTGGGCGATACCGTCCTTTTCCCCCTTGTGCGCGGCTTCTGAGAACATGGCACTGCAAACGATGAGCGATGCGGAGCTATCACTGAGTATCTCTGGCATGGCTTGCGAGTAAGTGCCCATCTCCTCTTTTTTTTGTTTATTATTTGCCTCGCTTGCGTAATCTGCTTGTGCTAATTTCTTTCTTTCGCATGCTAGACTCTTATCATGGGAATCGAGCGTGATCGGCGGGAGGAGCGGAGGACGGCCCTTTTTAAGAATTTTACTTCCAAGTACAAAGAGTACCGTACTAAGCACCGAACGTTGGCTGACATCTTTAACCAAGATAGCGAGTTTCAACTGTTTCATGACGGGCTCAAACAGAAAGAGGAGGAGCTGGTGAGGAAAGTTGAGGAGCTGATGGAGCAGGATGATGAGCTGACGAAAGCCATAGGTCGATGCAGCGAGCTCGAGGTGGCTCTTAAGGCCAAGGACGATGAGCTCAAAGTGAGCGAGGGGGTGATGGCCAAGAATGCCGACCTTCAAGCGCGGGTGGCTTCTTTAATTGCTGAGCATGGGCGGATGGAAACGGAGGCTGTCGCTCTGAGGGGCGAGTTGAGCATCAAGGTCGAGGAATTGACCCGTGCCGAAAAAGATAGAATGGTCACCCTGTCTGAAGCGGCAGCCTTAGATGACGCCTTTCGTGTTTTTAGGTCTGAGTAGGATAATGAGGTGGAGACGTTGGCGCTCAAGGTGGCGAGGTTGGAAGAGCGGATTCAAGATCTGGAGGCGGAGTTGTCCGGATTGAATGAGCAGGTCGTTGCTTTGAAGGCTGAGGAAGTGCGACGGCAGTCGCAGCCATCTACATCTCATACTTCTGTCGAGCTTGTCGTGCCGTGGGAGTTTTACGAGATGTGGGTTCACGCCGAAGCTCATCTTGATGTGTGCAAGTCCCTGAAGGCTGATGGGAGAGCTTCCAAGGTAGAACTCGAGGGTGTCCATGCTAAAGCACGTGCGGCCCGCGAAGCTTGTGGTTATGCCCCCGATACGCCTGGCGGGGATGATGATGATGATGATGATGATGATGCGGACAGGCTCGCCTCCGATTCTTGGTATAATGAAGAGTACGCCGATGGGGATGACGCGGCGTAAAGCCGTTGTACTTATTTTGTTTTGTCTTGCTATTTTTGTGAGGGCGTCTCTGGGCCCTTTGTAAAAAGTATTGTAACATGACATTTGTAATGGAATGATTACCTTTTTTCTAGGTTGTCGTTATATATATATATATTTGTGTTTGCTATGTGGTGAAGTCCTTGACTTTTTCAGTTGCTTGTGTAGTGTTTTGGCGTAGTCGATCGTAGATCTTAAAGAAATTTCGAGCGATGCCGAATGTGTGGTAATTCGAGCGGGGTCAAATGTAAATTAATTCGAGCGAGGTCGAATGTAAAGTGATTCGAGCGAGGTCGAATGTAAAGTAATTCGAGCAAGGTCGAATGTAAAGTAATTCGAGGGAGGTCGAATGTAAAGTGATTCGAGCGAGGTCGAATGTAAAGTGATTCGAGCGAGGTCGAATGTAAAGTGATTCGAGCGAGTTCGAATGTAAAGTAATTCGAGCGAGGTCGAATGTAAAGTGATTCGAGCGAGGTCGAATGTAAAGTAACTCGAGAGAGGTTGAATGTAAAGTAATTCGAGCGAGGTCAATGCAAAATAATTCGAACAAGGTCGAATATGTAGTGTGGAGACTTGATGGAGAGTAAAGGTGCTGCTTTATTTCATTCATTGGAGAGTATCTTGGTGGAGAGTAAGAACTGCTGCTTTATTTCATTCATTGGAGAAAATTACAAGCATTTTTCGTTTCATACATATATTAGAGAAGTTTCCATGTATCCAGTCCCTTCATCGAACGGCCTGGAGAAGTAGTTGGCTAGCAGGGCGATGAACTATACTTGAACTTCGAGACGTCCCCTTTGTCGCCTCATTAAAAACCTCTCCGAGAAAACCCAATTGGGACAAAACTCGGATGAGGGAAAAAGAGTACGACGTGGGGGGCGTCTGTTTTCAAAAGTTGAATTATTTGAGATGGGCAACGTTCTAATTGTTTTGTAGTAGTTTTTCTTCCATGGTTTCTAGTTGAAAAGATCCCTTGTTTGCTGCTGCCGTGATCTTATATGGCCCGTCCCAATTAGTTCCTAGTTTGCCTTCTCTTGAATCTTTGTTTGCTTGTGTTTTAGACTTGAGTACATAGTCTCCGACTTTGAGTAGTCGTACATTGGCTTTTTTGTTGTAGTACCGTTCTGCTTGTTGCTTTTGGGCTACCATTCTTACGTAAGCCATGTCCCTTCGCTCCTCCACTTCATCGAGGTCCAGTTTTCTATTTTCGTCATTGCCCGGCCCACTTTCGTTGGAGTATCTCAGCTGGGTTCGCCGACTTCAACCAGTATCATGGCGTCAGTCTTGTAGACTACTAAGTATGGCGTTTCTCCTATGCTTGTTTTCGGTGTGGTGCAGTATGCCCACAGTACCTCTGGGAGTAATTCCGGCCATAGTCCCTTGGCAACTTCATGTTTTTTCTTCAAGATATTCAGTATTGTTTTGTTGGAGGATTCGGCCTGGCCGTTGCCGGCCGGGTGATATGGCGTGGAGAGTATTCTCTTGATGTGCCATTTTTTGAAAAACTCAGCGGTCTTTCTTCTGGTGAATTGGGGTCCGTTGTCACAGCTGATTTCTTTGGGGATGCCGAAACCGCATATGATGTTTCTCCATATGAATGTGATAACTTCATGTTCGCGTATTGAGTGAACGCACCTGCTTCTACCTATTTGGAGAAATAGTCAGTTAAAACTAAAAGAAACCGTACATTACCTAGCCCTGCTGGGAGGGCCCGACGATATCCGTTCCCCATTTGATGAACGGCCATGCGATGTGACAGAATGGAGGTGTTTGCCCGCTTGGTGTATCATAGGGGCATATCTCTGGCACTATTCTCATTTCTTGACATAATCGGCGGCTTCCTTTTTCATTGTGGGCCAATAATACCCTGCTCGAATGAGGCATCTGACGAGGGCCCGATTACCGGTATGGGCACCGCAGTGGCCTTCATGTACTTCTTCGAGTACACGCCTTGTTTGATTCGGCCCTAGACATTTCGCTAAGGGGTCTCCAAACGTCCTTTTGTATAACTCGTGATTTATGAGGCTGTATCTGGCCACCTGCATTCGAAGTTTTTTTGGCTTTTTTTTTGTCCGCTGGGAGCGTTCCTTCTTGCAAATATGTTATAATACGGTTGCGCCAGTCCCAAGTCAAATTTACTAAGTGTACCTCGAGTTGGTCTATTGATGAATGCAGGAGGGTGACCATATTTTCCTTTGTGATGTTCATGGTGGCCGCTGCTAATTTGGCAAGGCCATCTGCTTCGATGTTTTGTGCTCGAGGTATCTGGTCAAGTTGGCATTCATCAAATTCCGGTAGCAATTTATGAATTTAATCCTGGTATCGTTGTAGCCTCTGCTCGTTGAATTGGAAAGTCCCTGAGACTTGGTTGACGACAAGTTGTGAGTCGCATCTAAGGATGACTCGGCGTGCTCCGTATTTGAGAGCTAGTTTTAATCCTGCAATTACCGCCTCATATTCGGCCTCATTGTTATCAGGGCACCGTATGGACTGGCGAATGACTTTGCCTGTTGGGACCTCGAGTACGAGTCCCAGTCCAGATCCTGACGCGTTGGACGCGCCATCGGTGTATAGGACCCACAGGTCAGGCAGATCAGACGAGGTCCGTGAAATTTTGTTCTCGACCTCTGTTATTACTTTGGCGCTGAAATCGGCGATGAAGCCGGCGAGTACCTGTGACTTTATCATTGTTCGTGGTTGATACGTTATATCATGCTCGCTCAATTCTATGGCCCATTTGGCCAATCTCCCCGATAGTTCGGGTTTATGCAGGATACTTTTTAAGGGGAAGGTTGTCACCACCGATATGGGGTGGCATTGAAAATATAGTCTGAGCTTTCGTGAAGCTGCAACCAACGCCAATGCCAACTTCTCGAGGTGAGGGTACCTCGTTGCAGCATCAACGAGAGTTTTGCTAATGTAATAGATCGGGGATTGCGTACCTTCATCCTCGCAGACCAATACTGCGCTTACCACGACTTCTGATACGCCCAAGTATACAAGGAGGCGTTCACCGGGTTCTATTTTGGCGAGTAGCGGGGGAGATTATAAGTATGCTTTCAGTTCTCTCAAGGCCTCAATGCATTCTATATTCCACTGGAGTCCGTTTTCCTTTTTTAGCACGTTAAAGAACTTCTGGCATCTGTCGGAGGATCGCGAGATGAATCTCGCTAGGGCAGCTATGCGACCCGTCAATTTTTGTTCCTGTTTCTTGATGGTTAACACTTCGGATATTCCTTCAATGGCCTTGATTTAGTCAGGATTGACCTCAATGCCCCTCTGTGACACCAAGAACCTGAGGAAGTTGCCCGAAGTTACACCGAAGGCACATTTTTTGGGGTTCAGTTTCATACCTGTAACGACCCGGTCGGTCGTTTCATAAGTTACCGCTCCATTTTCCCCATTTCTACTTCTTAATGTCTTGTTTAGTTGTATTATGTGTTATCGGGTTGGTTAGCTCGGGTTCAGAGAGGATTTGGTAAGGTTTGAGACACTTAGTCTCTTTTGAGAAAGCTTAAGTTAGAAAAGTCAATCGGATGTCGACTTATGTGAAATAGGGCTCGGATGTAAATTTTGATGATTCGGATAGCTTCGGGAGGTGATTTGGGACTTAGGAGTGTGATCGGAACGTGTTTTGGAGGTCCGAAGTAGATTTAGGATTGGATGCAAAATTGGAATTTTGGCATTTTCCGGTTGATAGGTGAGATTTTGATTTAGGGGTCGGAATGGAATTCCGGGAGTTGCAATAGTTCCGTTGTGTCATTGGGATGTGTGTCAAAATTTCAGGTCATTCGGACGTGGTTTGGTAGACTTTTTGATCAAAAGCGGAATTCGGAAGTTTTAGAGTTATTAGGCTTGAATCCGATGTGTTTTGGTTGTTTCGATGTTGTTTAAGGTATTTTGAAGATTGGTATAAGTTTGGATGATGGTATATGACTTGTTTGCGCTTTTGGTTGGGGTCCTGGGGGCCTCAAGGTGATTTTGGATGGTTGGCGGAAAGTTTTGAATTGGAAATGGCAGCTGAAGCTAAGTCTGCTGTCATAACGGCATCTGCGGTTGAGAGGGCGCAGGTGCGACCCTCGCAGATGCGGAAAACAAGTCGCAGAAGCGGAATGGGCCAAGGGGAGCTGGAACCGCAGAAGTGACTAAGGAAGCGCACCTACGGTAGTGCAGGTGCGAGGAAACAACCGCAGATGCGGAACTTGGACGTTAAGTGAAAACCGCAGATGCGGTGTCTTGGGCCGCAGAAGCGGTAGCGCAGAAGCGTATTTTTGGCCGCAGGTGCAAAAAACCTGGGCCAGAAGGTATAAAAGAATTTCTTTGCGATTTTTGAGTTGTTCTTCACCATTTGCATGCGGGTTTGAGCTTGGGGGAGCTATTTGAAGAGGGATTTCAAGGGGATTTCATAGAGGTAAGGTTTTTGGACCATAAATTCGTTTCTATGGTGTTATTTTACTGATTTGGTTTGAAAATTTAGGGAAATTAAGAGTTAAAAATTGGGAAACTAGGGCATAAGATTGGAGACCTTTGACCTTGGATCGGGATGCACGCCGCAGCGATATATATATATTGGATCGGGCTGCGCGCCGCAGCGATATGACGCTTGGGCTATAGGAGCCCCTCCGGAGTCTGTACACCCCCAGTGAGCGTAGTCGACTATAAACTATGGATCGGGCTGCACGCCCCAGCGATTATTATGATTATTAATACTATGAGATATTATTGAGCCTGAGTGCTGAGTGTGAGCACTGTGTGACAAGAGTTGAGTCACGAGTGACCGAGAGGCTTGCCCGAGAGGCTATATTTGTGAGTGATACCTTGCCCGAGGGGCCCATTTATGACATTTTTGCTGATTTCACTCTTCCTTTTATAATGAGCCTCTGTTGAAAAATTCTAAGTAAATGATTGCAAAGTATTTCAATTTAGATTGAAGTTTTACGAAGTAACTGGCTTTTAAAATTATTGAGTTTGACTTGATATTCTATTGTATACTCTTATATATTATTTTTAACTGCTCGTCACTGCACTCAGACCTTATTTACTTTAGTTACTTACTGAGTTGGCGTACTCACGTTACTCCCTGCACCTTGTGTGCAGATTCAGGTGCCCGAGCGGCAGAGTGAGGGTGCCCGCTGGAACCATATCAACGTGGGCGGGGATATTATACTTTGCATGGAGAGCATCAATGTGAACTTGCTCCGTTTCGGAGAATACAGGGATAGGAGTAGGAGGAGGATCTTTGAGAAAATCACTTCGAGACATAGGGTATCTCGGCAGCAACTCCTCAACGGTAGGGAAGCTATCTCCTTCCTCCGCCATCATGCCCTCATCGCTAATAGGGGTGCCACGGATATCGATGTGGCATCAGAAACCCCTTCTCGAGACCGGAGTGAGTTAGGCATCTCCCCGGCGATAATGTGGTAAAGTGACAGAGAGGGTTAAGAACGAAAAAGGGAAGAGGAAGAAGCGAAGAAAACGTAAAACACAGGAGAGGTATGAAAGAAGGGCAAGAGATGAAATGGCCAAGAATTTCTGAAAAAACAAACCCTCTCCTATTTATAGGATTGGGTAGCATCGGAATCAAAGGGAAAGGCAACAGAGTAGCACCAGAATCGAGGCGAAAGACTGCAGGATGGCACCAAAATCGAAGCGACAAGCCGTCAACCCCCATCTCGAAAACACGCATAACGATGATGCATATGGAGATGACGTCATTCCCCAATAAGACACACCACCAAAGTCTTATTAAGCCCGTTGACCCCCCACTGTTGGCCAAGTCATAACGCTCCATGAAGCCAAATTTCTCCACGAAGGATGGACGATGTCTGCTTATCGAGGACGTGCCAAATTGCGACCTCGACAAGCGGATGGACTAAGTGTATGAGTCCAAATTTGGACAACCACTGCTATTTGCCAAAGGTAATGGAAGACGAGATCTTCGTAAGCGGGACGTCCTACGAGAGATGACAGATAGCGGATAGAGGACGGACCGCTGTTGCAGCAGTGTAGGCCCAATTAGGGGTATTTTGGAATATTCCCACGTATATTCCCTAGGGTATGTCCTCTAGGGTACAGAAAGGGATTAGCCCTTATATATAGGGGAGGAGATACCTAGTAACGGGACTCTCTCTCTGGAACTTTGGAGAACGATTCATTTGAAAGCAAAACATGTAAACTCTCTCCGATATTGAAGATTATCCTTCTCATTGTACAATTATCGCCTTTTACAAAGATCAACAACTACTTTCCATCATGTTCATTACTTGCATCTTATGTTCTAGAGCTTATTATGATTAGCTGAGATTTACCCCTTCATTTCTTTGATTGATTTGTTCAATTAGATTCCAATATCTTTTGAATCAAACACTAATCAATAAATGTTCATGGTTCATTCTTGTAGTGTATAAAAAACACAGAAAATTTCTACTTTGTTCTCAATTTCATCTTCAACGTACCTACACATAAAATAAACTCAATTAAGCACAAATATAGTACAGTTTAGCATTAAATCCCCAAAATGTAAGGTGAGTAATGCACTAAAAATATGAATTTATAGTCAAACATCACTACCCCACACTTAAACGGTGTTCGTCCTCGACCAATTAAACTACACTTTATATAGACATGACCTTTTTAAACAATTCTCCTAACTCATCACACCAAGAATCTTTAAAATAGACTAAGCACAAGAGCGTAACATCTTTACCTCAAGATTTGACTCACAAGTATCATGCATTATTCACAATTCACTCACTTACTCCTACATAGAGGTTAATTACATTACATTTCCTTCATGATTCAAGTGCGCTCACACAACAAAAGAGATTAGTTCCACACACAATAACATTTAAAAGCATTTAGGAACTCAAGATAGGAAGAATTCACTCACTCTCAGAAATAACATTCATATGCTATAAATGATGCGCCATAGGCTTTCCCGTAGTGTACTACTCTACTAATCGAGCTCATTCAGTCTAGGATCAAGTAGGACTTTAATTGGTTGTAATGTAGGGTGCGGGTCGGGTAGGATACATTTGGATATAAGAGTGACTACACCTCCCTAAACACTTTAATACATATACTTTAACATTCAAACCCATACTCATGTCAAACCATAACTCCACCTTCAGATCAATATATATTAACTCCATACTTCTTTAAGCACAATCACATCAAGAGTCACCACTTATCAAGGAATATTTTTCATAACAATACAACTATTTTTTTTTCTTTTTCAATTCAAGTGGCTTTTATTTTTTTCAACACAGTGCACCTTTCACATTAGTTCCACTCAAAAGCCGAACCAACCACCCTACACTTTAACTTTTACAAAGTTCATATCAATTCAAGTGCTCATGAGAGGTGAAAAAGTTCAAATATATAGATGGTTAATTCAAACAAAGGGGTAAGGCTTGTAATAAGGTTGCCAAAGAAACAGGATTACACACTTAAAGGGGTTAACTACGTTACATAACAATCAGGTGGGTAAACTATATATATATATATATATATATATCTGGCTCAACAAGGAAACGCCTATATCACTTCCAAGACTGAACAAAACTACTATTTTGCTTTGCAAACACACGGGGAAAGTTCTAGACATCAAGTACAATGCACAAAATAACACACAAACCTTACACATACATGGCACATAACTCACTCAGAATTGGTTTCATCAAGACACTCTAGTAAAAGTAGTTAAGGAAGGTTAAGATCATACAGTTGAAGATACTTATACAAGAGTAAAAAACTGAGTCTAAGCGTCACAACCAAAGTAGTCATTATTCTCAAGGTATAACAAAGTCATGAGATATTGTTTCAATTCAATTCTCAGCACAAGTTTTTCTATTTCTAACAAAAAATAAAATTTAACTACATCCGGTTCAAACGAAACCATTGGAAAAGAACCGCGGCACAAAGAAAAACAGTTGCTACATTACCTACAAAGAAAATCTTTTTGTTCTTTTCTTTTAGACTTAAATCCCTCAAGAAAATTGTCAAATAGATCCATTGTCGGGAAAATTCCAATCTTTGTTTTTAAAAAAAAAAAGCATTATTCAATTAAACTAACACACCTAAAGTAGCATAGAACGTCACCCAATCAATCTCCTCACCCCACACTTAAAATTGTGCATTGTTCCCAATGCACCTCATAACTCATAAGAGGGTAAAAGAAACTCCCTGGTAGGCCAAAGGCCAAAGCACTAGCAGTTCATGGGGTACTCAGACTTCTCCCAGGCCTGGTCCTTCGATCACGCCCCACACTTCGTTCTTTATGCGGGCAACCCCACACTTCGTTCTAACCATCTCACTTGATTTCTTTCTTCCAATAGCCTTGCTTATCATGCTCCTAGAGAAATCAAAAACAACACTACAATAGTAATACAATATGAGAAAATAAAAAATAATAAAAATAAACATAACAGAAAACAGTAAAGTTGGGTTGCCTCCCAACAAGAGCTTGATTTAACGTCACAGCACAACGCAAATCATTTTTTGTCTCCACGTCGAGCTGATGAACTGAACCCCCAATTTGGCTTCAAATTTTCGGTTATTATCCAAGGGTGGTGGAGCAAATCTAATTGGCCCTAGGAAACAATGTAATCTTCCACACTTCTTGGCCTTTATATGAGGTGTGTAATCCTAACTTTCTAGTAAGAAGAATTCCAGAATGTAAGCACCTTGTTCCTCATTCCTTGACTCCTTAATTGGTTCGGATGACTCTATTTCCATATCATTATCCAAACACAATGTGGAAAAATGCTTGGAGTGTGGACAAATGCGCTCAACTACATGAACTTTAGGACTGTCAGCATCCTTAACACCAATGACACTAGAGTCAACTAAATATGTATCATCAATGTCCTTGGTTGACTCTAGTATCTCTTCTACAATATCGGCATCCTCTAATTCTTGTTTGATGATTGTTGTTGTTCTACTATGGACCCCTCTATTGGCACCTCAATTTCTTTCTCTAATGATACTGCTCTTGGCTACTATTCATAATATTATCTTGTTGAGCATGTAAAGCCTCAACCAATTGCCTCACTTATGCCTCCAGGTTAAGAATAGTTTCCCCTTACCTTCGGATAGTATCTCATTGTCATTGGTTGGTATCCCCTAGCCTTTGTATTTGCAGTTGTTTCTCATTACTTCGTTCCATGATGCACTTTAACATATCTTTGATCTCCTTCAGGTCAGCTTCCCCGGGTTCTTTGTTCCTGTTAACCTCACAAGACAAAGTAGAACCATCATAATAAGGGGTTGGGGGAGGATAAGAAATATAAGCGCAACCATGAAAGTGACCATCTTGACCACCATACATATCGCACACATTTCAAACATAAAATTGAGTTGGTGCACATAACTCGCTCTCGGGAATACTTTGACAATTTTGCAATGTGTGATTTTCTCCACAATATGCATAAGGAGGATCAAGAGTAAGATTGCCAACATCAAAAGTCTCATAATTCCAAGATGCCATGTCTCTCAAATCAATAAGAAAAATAAAAATTTAAAAAAATCAAATACAAAAAAATAAAGATAAAAGTTCAAACTTGAAACCTAGCAATATGTACACCTATAGCTACACCGTTAGTTCCCCGGCAACGGAGCCAAAATTTGATCACGCCCAACTATGACTTATAAAAGGACTAAGCGGTCGTTGCAAATATAATTCGGTTTACAAGTCAGAAGTCGAATCCCATAGAGAACTAAGGCTTAGCTACAGTTGTTCAATATTGCTAAGAAATACAAGTCCGAATAGTTTCTAAGTTATGAATATTAAGATTCTTATGTCTAACTAATTAACTAACAAATTAAAATAATAAAGTAATAATTAAAGATATTAAGGGTTGGAGACTAAATTAAAGAGGTCTAGAGTTATGATTTTCCCAATTGTCGGAATCCTTCCCGCTATATCTTATATAATTTTGCTTAAGTATTCTCTACCGATCATGAGTACTTTGGGTGTCGTAGCTCTCTCTCGAGCAACTACCATAATTTACTAGACGTCTTCTCTCGAACTATGCTAGCTGACACTAATTCACCGCTCACTACGATTGCACCAAGGTTTTGTTATCTCTAAATCCTACCTTTAACCCTCCGTATTGATCTCTCACATACGTTAGGAGTGATATTGTTCAACAACTACCTAAATATGTACCCTCCCTCAGGCAATACACACTAAATAGGCACAGTCAATTGATGGTCATTCAATCAACAACAGTAAATACGTAGTTGAACAAGTAGAGAAATCTAACGGTTCAATTATACAAAAACATAACGAGAATTTATCTTACAAAAGGTTCCATCAAAACCCTAGATAACAAATTAGCTATTCACAATAATATGCAAAACTACACTACTAAAATTCATAACCAATAATGAATATAGGAAGAAGGAAGTGAGAAACTTGTAGAAGAATTCTCCGCCTTGCTCCTACTGTATTCTTGCCTCCTTAGGTCGAATCCCCCTAAAAATGATGTTTAATGACTATTTATATGTGTAGGGAAAAGACCTAGACGAAATAACCTAGTCCAAAACCAAAAAGGAGATAAAGTAGGCTTTAAAAACCCGGAACACGCTTACCACGGGTCTTGCCTCGCGAGGCAAAACGCGAGCTTCACCTCGCTACACACTGTGCCTCGCAAGCTCTGTAGCGAGCTCCTCCTACAATATTGCTCGCGTCGCCAACTCTATAGCGAGCAAGATTGCTCGCGTCGCCCACTCTGTCGCGTTCAAAATGGCTCGCTAAACCTGCTTCTATGCCTCATTCTCGTTTCTGTTTCTTTTTCAAATTCCCTTGCATTGTTTCTTTGTTTGCCTCTTCAATCATTGCTCCATATAGCATTATAATGCTTCTAATCAGATCATGGTCCATTCTGGTAGGTGTATAAAATATACATAAAATCTCTACTTTGTTTTCAATTTCATCTTCAACGTACCTACACATAAAATAAACTCAATTAAGTACAAATATAGTATAGTTTAGCATTAAAGCCCCAAAATATAAGGTAAGTAATGCACTAAAAATATCGAATTATAGCCAAACACCAACTATGTAATGAAACATAAAGAATAAGGTGGAAGAATACTGGGTGAGATGCCATCCACTTCAGTGAAATGTCAGGCCACTTAGGATGGTGTTGCCATGGTAGAGGGCTTCAACGGCGGAGGGGCAATATTGTACTAATTTTATAACGTGGGGATAGAGGTGAATGAATAGTATAACGGAAGATATACTTAATTCTTTTCTTATAGTAAAAAGGGTATTTTTGACCATTTTCCTTTATGATTATATAGAGAGCTATACAACTCTTGTTAGATAATCTGAAATTTAAGTGACTAAAACCAGAAAAAATAAATGAACAGAAATGGCAGAATTATGTTCCGAGCCCACAAATTCCTTATGTGTCCTTAAAGAATCATATCCCCTCACTGTTGCCCAAGGTTAACGGATAAATTCTTCCCAGGATAGAACGAAACTTTCCAACTTAGCGGTAGCGGCACTTCAAACCACTAAGTTATCAGCAAACTCAAAATAATGGTGGAAATCACACGACTTTGAATTACTTTATTTTGAAAGTAATGATGCAGAAAGAAGAAGGAGATGAAGAAGAAGATTTTAGGATGAAAAAATTCTGAAGGAATGGCTGCTTATTTATAGCCAACGAATTCTGGATTGAAAGGGTGTGAAAGTGGCTGTTCACACTTCAGATGGCTATTCGTGAAATGCATCCTCTCTTTGGTGGCTATTCGTGAAACAGCCTCTCTTTGGTGGCTGTTTAATTAACGCGGGAAAAATAAAGACGGAAATTAATTGACCGAATCCGAATCCGAAGCCGAAGCCGAAGCCGAAGCCGAAGCCAAGCCGAGCGAGCGACGACGACGACGGCGCGAGGCCCCTTCCTCTTAGCTCCTTTTAAGAGCTTAAGGAAGTGCTTCTATATTTAAACCCAACAAAATACTTATCTTTAGCAATTGAGGGACAAAGTGCAAAAGCCAAAGTTGTCTTTTCACCTTCTTTCCTCATTTCCCATTCACACTACCACTTCAACCCCAACAATCCCCCACATGAATGGGGAATGATGAACATGCATGAAAATTTTTGTGTGATTCGCAACTAAGGACTAATTGCATCGGGATAAGTAGGTTTCCCTTTGAACTTTCCGTAGTAAGCATATATCGGATATACTCGGTCAATCGGTAGATTTGATATTTTTGAACCGTCGAGCTTTAGTGTATACCTAGACAACATATGTCACACAATTAATCCTTATCCATCTTTTGGTTCTCATTGTTGTGTTCGTTTTAGCCATGAAAACCGCCTGGTTTCATAAGTGCATAGAGAATTGGCCTTACAACATTCTCTTTGAAGCGGCTTACACTTCACACTTATATAGGTGATTCCTAAACGTGTTATCCCGTAGTTACCCTATTTGATATACCCCATATCAAACTTAGAAATTATTAAAAAGTCCTAACACTTTATCCTTGGTACTAAACATTGTCTGCATCACGAGAATGGACCAAAATTTTATTTGACAATGTTTAACCATCACTAATGACTTTGTTTGATCTCCNAATTTAGACTCAAACATGAACCCCGATGATCGGGTTTTCTAAAATAGCTATGAATTAGCCTAAATAAGGAAATTAACATGAGGTCGATATTATGTGGTTATAGATTGATTTAAGAAAGTTGTACGGATCGGTCGAGGTGACGAGTTTGGTATTTCTCACGAGTACTGTGAGTAGTAATCTTACCGCAATTTGATTTTTCATAACTTGCATGATTTACACATTATTTTTAATATGAATATGTTACCGATTAATTTGAGTTGCATGTGGGACAAGTCTTTTACTCGATATGATACCGAAATAGTTATTTGAGATGATTACCATTATTTTAAATATTGTCGTTGTCGCTATATCTGTTTTACTGTTATTTGAATTTACTGTTATCGAAATGAAATATATGATTCGATAAGAACTGAAATGCCCTATATTGTTTTAAAATATTTTTCTATGAGTATATACGGTTACAGAGACAAGTATAAATGGGAGTAGACTTTGAAGGATACCGTAGCTAACGGTCGGTTCGTTACACCTGGTGCACCTTGTATTTACCGATTACAGAGTACAGTTATAGCCCTCTCTACTGGGAAGGTAGAACTAGCATACCGTTACCGATTTCCCTCGAGTAGGGACTACCGTTATATTTGACTTCTTGCGAAGAAGTCCACAGTTATACTGATTACATGATCCGTTCATTGAAACCTCCCAAATGTGAGTGGTTATCGAGCTTATTACTGAACTGTTAATGGTATTATACTACAAGAAAAGCATGATGAGACTGAAAATTATTTATTATTTCTGAAAGGGCATTTTGATGTTATTTTCTGTTTGAGATACTAGCATGTTTTCTGACTTGTCCCCAATAAAAACGGTTGTGGTTAAGTGTTATTACTCACTAAGCTAGCGACTCATTCTCCGCTAATATTTTTTACAGAGAAAGCAGTTGACGCAGGCTAGGATTTCGTTAATTAGAGCGCACAGGTTGATAGTGCTTAGTGAGCCTCGCACTTGTTCGCGTGGGCGAAGATTTTATTTATTGTTATGGTCTTTTTTTTGAACTCTTAGAGTCGCTCCATGGTCATTCTTTTAGTGTCATGAATATTATTTTGTTATTATAGTCTTATGTTGAGTATCGTTCTTTAATATCAAGGTTGGAGATAAATTAGTATTTTTGGTTGTTAGTGGGTTGATTAGTAATGGTAGAGACTTGTTTTGGTTGATTGATAGGTTGTCAATTGTTCGGTATGATACTAGGATGTTTGGTTGTTGATTTGAGACAGGGAAATTTTTGGGATAGTCCAAAAACATGGGAAACTCTGTCCGATTTTCTGTAAAATACCGATGAGGCTTACTTGGGAGCACTTGCTCCTAAGCGCCGGTCACAATCCTAAATTGGGTCGTGACAAAGTTGGTATCAGAGCTTAGGCTTTAAGTCCCGAGTCATGGAGCAATGTTTAGTAGAGTCTTGTTCATGGGTATGTAGGCGCCCATACTTATGATCTTGAGGCTACTAAACATCTAGGAATATTTTCCCTTCTTTCATTCTTTGATCGTGTGTTGAGATAACTTGAGATTGACTTTGGAATGTTTCTTTTGCAGATGGCTAGGACACGCACACCCTCATCTACCGGACGTGGTGCCGGACGTGGTACTACCCTTGGTGGAGGTCAAGTTGGGGTTCATCAAACTAGAAGACAGACTGCTCCTCAACCTGAAGTTGGAAACATGGGTCAACCCCAAGCTCCTATGCCAGATCAAGTGCAAGGGCAGGGAGGTCAGGACGCTCCACCACCAGTGCCAACTATTGTACCTACTGTTGCCTTACCTGCAGACGCAGTGGCAAGGTTATTGAATGTGTTAGAGGCATTGGTTCCTGCTCAGGGTGGAAGTTCAGCTCCTCGGGCTACATTACAGATACAAGCACCTGCACAGACTCAGACTTTCAGAAATAAGGAAGTATCTCTACAAGAGTTTCTGAAATTGAAACCACCAAAATTCACAGGTTCCGATAATTCAGCAGATCCTCAAAGTTTCTTGGATGGGACACTTAAGGCATTACGTGCTCTTGGATGTTCTAGTGAGAGAGCCGTGGAGCTCACATCATACAAACTAGAGGATATGGCCAACACATGGTATGAAACTGTATTGCTAGGAAGGCCAGCAGGAGCAGCACCACTGACATGGGACGAGTTCACTAAGTTGTTCCAGAATCATATTCTTCCAGACAACCTGATGCAAAAATATGCTAGAGACTTTGAGAGATTGGTTCAGACTCCAGACATGGATGTGTCAACATATAACAACAACGGGGTTCTCAGACAGGGACACATTTGTCTTCACAGTCCATATATAGGCCACATTATAGACAGGGTACTAGGGGACCATCAGCATCTGGACATCATAATTCTGGGCAGATATATGCCACTAATCCAGTCTGCCAGACGTGTGGTAGATCACATTTGGGCCAATTTCGTGTTCTAACTGGAGAGTGCTTTCGGTGTGACCAGTTGGGACATCACTTGAGGGATTGCCCTCAGCCTCCGAGAAATTTCAACCAGGCTTTTATTCAGTCAGCTGCACCGACTCAGACTACTCGTAATACTTCAGGTGCTACAGGTACAGGAAATGGAGGTCGAGGTGCTGGAGACCGTGCTACTGTGAATCAAGGACAAGGGAATGCTGGTAAAGGTCAGGCGAGAGTTTTTGCATTTACTAGACAGGATGCTCAAGCCTCGAATGTTGTGGTTACAGGTATTCTTTCTGTCTGTTCATTTGATGGACTTGCGTTAATTGATCCGGGATCTACTCACTCCTATGTGTCCTCGTACTTTGCTTTGAAGTTTAGTAGACAGCCTGAGCTATTGAATGATCCTTTTCTAGTTGCTACTCCTGTTGGAGAGTCTCTATTAGCTGAATACGTGTATCGTGCTTGTCAGATTCGGGTTGAGGGTAGAGATACTCTAGCTGACCTTATTGTACTTGATATGATTGACTTTGACATGCTGATGGGAATGGATTGGTTATCTTCTTGCTATGTAATAGTTGATTGTCATGCAAAGATCGTAAAGTTTGAGATACCAAATGAACCCAGTTTTATTCTAAGAGGGAGTGAGGTTCCAGAGACTTGCAAAATTGTATCTTTTATGAAGGCTCAACGACTTCTAAGGAAAGGTTGATTGGGTCTCTTAGCTATTGTAAATGACACAAGAAAGGAAACAATTAGAATAGAAAATTTACCAGTAGTGAGAGAGTTTTCTTATGTATTTCATGAGGCCTTACCAGGATTGCCTCCAGTACGAGAAATAGACTTTGGTATTGACTTGCTGCCTAACACACAACCTATATCGATACCCCCATATCGAATGGCACCAGTAGAGTTGAGGGAGCTAAAGCAACAGTTACAGGATTTGTCATAAAAGGGTCTTATTAGACCTAGTGTATCACCATGGGGTGCACCAGTACTGTTCGTAAAGAAGAAAGATGGATCCCTGAGAATGTGCATTGACTACAGGCAGTTGAACAAGATAACAATATGCAATAAATATCATGTTCCTCGTATAGACGACATGTTTGATTAGTTACAAGGAGCTGCCCACTTTTCAAAGATTGACCTCCATTCTGGTTATCATCAACTTAGAATCAAAGATAAAGATATTTCTAAGACTGCTTTCAAAACTCGATACGGGCACAATGAGTTTCTTGTAATGCCTTTCGGACTGACTAATGCTCCAGTGGCATTCATGGATTTAATAAATAGGGTGTTCAAGCCGCTTCTGGATAGATTTGTAATAGTATTTATTGATGATATCCAGATATATTCTCAAGGAGAACACTAGGATCATCTCAGGACTGTGTTGCAGACATTGCGAGAAACATCGGCTTTATGCTAAGTTCTCGAAGTGTGAATTTTGGCTAGACTTGGTATCATTTTTGGCATGTTTTTTCTAAAGATAGAATTATGGTAGATCCTAAGAAGACAGAAGCTGTGCAGAAATGGCCCAGGCCTACTTCTCCTACAGAGATTCGCAGCTTTTTAGGCGTAGTAGGCTATTACAGGCGATATGTACATGATTTCTCTAGAATAGCAGCGCCACTAACTAAGCTTACACAAAAAAATGCAAAGTTTCAGTGGACGGAAGAATGTGAGCAGAGCTTTCAGAAACTCAAAACATTTTTGTCAACTGCACCAATATTAGCCTTATCATCAGGTTCCGGAGGATTCACGGTGTTCTGTGACGCGTCGAGGGTGGGATTAGGATGTGTTCTCATGCAAAATGGTCACGTTATTGCTTATGCTTCGAGACAATTGAAAAATCACGAGCAAAACTATCCTACACATGATTTGGAGATGGCTGCAGTGGTATTTGCTCTAAAAATTTGGAGACATTATCTATACGGCGAAACTTGTGAGATTTATACTGACCATAAAATTCTGAAGTATATCTTTCAGCAGAGAGATCTAAATTTTTGGCAGCGTCGTTGGATGGAACTACTCAAAAACTATGATTGTTCTATTTTGTATCATCCTGGAAAAGCCAATGTGGTGGCTGATGCATTGAGCAGAAAATCTATGGGGAGTTTGGCACATATAGCTCCTGCAAAGAGACTTTTGGCCAAAGATATTCAGAGACTAGAAGATACAGGTATCAGATTTAGTGTCGGAAATTCAGAGGCATTGTTGTCTTGTGCTCAGGCTAAGTCTTCACTAGTTGAGCGCATTAAGGCCACCCAATATGAGGATGAGCGATTACGAAAATACAGAGATAAGGCCTTAGCTGGTAAAAGCAAGGATATGATTGTTGAAAGTGATGGTGTGCTTCGAATGGGCGACAGGCTATGTGTAGCAGACGTAGATGGGTTGAGACATGCTATTCTTGAAGAAGCCCACAACTCTAATACACTATACATCCTGGATCCACAAGGATGTACCATGACCTGAAGCAATTTTATTGGTGCGAAGGTATGAAGAAAGATGTTGCTAACTTTGTATCTAGTTGTTTGACTTGTCAGCAGGTTAAGGCGGAGCATCAGCGATCCGCAAGACTACTACAACAAATTGAGATTCTAGAGTGGAAATGGGAAAGAATTACTATGGATTTTGTCACCGGTCTACCACGAACCGTTGGAGGTTATGATTCGGTGTGGGTAATTGTATATCGACTGACAAAATCAGCACACTTTTTGCTAGTGAAGACTACATATGGTGGAGTGAGGTATGCACAGATATTTATGAACGAAATTGTCCGACTTTACGGAGTTCCAGTATCCGTCATCTCTGATAGAGGATCACAGTTCACTTCACGCTTTTGGAAGTCTTTTCAAGAAGCATTAGGTACACGAGTAGATCTTAGTACTGAATTTCATCCACAGACACACGGGCAGTCTGAACGTACTATACAGACCTTGGAGGATATGTTGAGAGCTTGCATTTTTGAGTTTGGAGGTAGCTGGGACGCTTATCTACCTTTAGCATAATTTGCTTACAACAATAGCTCCCACTCCAGTATTCAAATAGCACCGTATGAAGCATTATATGGTAGAATATGTCGTTCTCCTATCAAATGGTTTGAAGCTGGTGAGACTAACTTATTGGGACCCGACTTAGTACAAGAAGCTATGGACAAAGTCCAATTGATCAGACAGAGATTGCTTACAGCTCACAGTAGACAAAAGTCTTATGCTGATAAGAGAAGAAGAGATTTAGTGTTCACAATTGGAGACAAAGTGTTCCTACGAGTCTCTCCTATGAAAGGTGTGATGAGATTTGGGAAAAGAGGCAAGCTGATCCCCAGGTTTATAGGACCGTATGAGATACTAGACCGAGGGGGAGCTGTGGCTTATCGTTTGGCACTTCCTCCTGAGTTGTCCTTTATTCATCCAGTTTTTCATGTCTCAATGCTAAGAAAATGTATATCAGACTCATCTCAGATAATTGAAGCCCCTGCTATACCGCTTTATGAAAAGTTGTCTTACAAGGAGGATCTGATGGCAATTGTTGATAGTTAAGCAAGAAAGCTACAGTCAAAATAAATTATGTTCGTTAAAGTGTTGTGGAGAAATCATACCATTGAAGAAGCTACTTGGGAAGTAGAAAAAGATTGTATCCCCATTTGTTTCAGTCTACAAGTACGAAATTGAATTAAATTCAGGGACCGAATTTCTTAAGGTGGGGAGGATGTAATACCCTATATTTTAAAAAGGGTGTATTGGTCATTAGCAAAATAATAATAACAATAATAATACTAATAATAATATAAGAATCTATCTATAGAAAAAACAAAGAACTAAACAAATAAACAAAACAAAAAAAACGGGAATTAAAATCAAAGGCAAAGACCCATAGAAAACGAATAGAAAAAAACGAAGTTAAAAGACAAAAGACGTTTACTAAAACTAGACTTTACTTCGTAAGTAAAAAACGTACCGGACGACGAAAAAGGACAAAAAACCGGGACGAAACGGACAAAACGAAAAAAAAAACGAAAAAGAAAAAACGCAAAACGAAAACGAAACGAAAAGAAAAACGGGAAAAAAGGGGAAAAAAGGGAAAAAAGGAAAAAAGGAAAAGAAAAAGGAAAAGGAAAAAGAAAAGAAAAGAAGAAAGAGAAGAAGAAGAAGAAGAAGAAGAAGAAGAAGAAGAAGAAGAAGAAGAAGAAGAAGAAGAAGAAGAAGAAGAAGAAGAAGAAGAAGAAGAAGAAGAAGAAAGCTTTGGGTAAAGGCCTTAAGAAGAATTGGAGTTGAACTTGAATGTATTAAAGCTCTCCTTCGACTCAAGAGGTTAACTTCCTCTCCACTTCTGTTGAATTATTTCACTATAGTTATGCAATTTCATGTGGTACAAAGGAATTCAATATCAACTTTCTCTTATATAAAAAGGAATACACAATTACTATGGAGATAACAAGGCTATAAGGGTTTGGTTTAAGCATTGATAGGTCTACTTCTAGAGGAATAAATTATACTAAATAGTTTGAAATTGATAGAATTATGGACTAGTTCTATGATAAAATATAAATACCTCTTTATTTACAAGATTTTTGGACTAATTTAAATTACTCATAGCATGGGTAAATATAAATCCACAAATTTAGACTCAAACATGAACCCCGATGATTGGGTTTTCTAAAATAGCTATGAATTAGCCTAAATAAGGAAATTAACATGAGAACGATATTATGTGGTTATAGATTGATTGAAGAAAGTTGTACAGATCGCTCGAGGTGACGAGTTTTGTATTTCACACGAGTACTGTGAGTAGTAATCTTACCGCAGTTTGTGTTTTCATAACTTGCATGATTTACACGTGATTTTTAATATGAATATGTTACCGATTAATTTGAGTTGCATGTGGGACAAGTCTTTTACTTGATATGATACCGAAATAGTTATTTGAGAAGATTACCGTTGTTTTAAATATTGCCGTTGTCACTAGATCTGTTTTACTGTTATTTGAACTTACTGTTATCGAAATGAAATATATGATTTGATAATAACCGAAATGCCCTATATTGTTTTAAAATATTTTCCTATAAGTATATATGGATACAGAGACAAGAATAAATAGGAGTAGACTTTGAAGGATCCCGTAGCTAACGGCGGGTTCGTTAGACCTGGTGCACCTTGTATTTACCGATTACAGAGTTCAGTTATAGCCCTCGCTAGTGGGAAGGTAGAACTAGCATACCGTTACCGATTTTCCTCAAGTAGGGACTACCGTTATATTTGACTTCTTGCGAAGAAGTCCACATTTATACCTGATAATAGGTGAATTTAACTATAATCACGCCTTAAATAACCACCTTCTTGTATAGTTGTGATGTTAAAAGTGATAACAAAATGCTCTTATTAGTGCTTTTCATGATTTGCAGGCGATATATGATCAGGGAGGGCTAGGGAGTATTTTTGGAGTCAAAAATGAAGAAAAAGAGGCCAACTGTAAAATTCCCCAAGGAAACCACGCAAAACAGGCCTGAAGATTCAGAGGACTGGGTTGATCGCGGTTCCACCGCGACCGCGGTAGAACCGCGGTGGAAGATAGCTGCGGATAATTTCAGATTCAGAGAAGGCAGTTGGCCGCGGTTTGATCGCGACCGCGGCAGAACCGCGGCGGAAGCAGCAAACTTCAGGGACTAAAGTGTAAAACACGGGATTTTTAGACCTAAATCCTATGTTAAATACAAGACTTCGCCCAAGAGAGGCATGTATTGAATTTTAGAGTATCTTGGCAAGGAAAACAATTGTGAGAGATCACCCAAAACATCTTTCTTCTTTTCTTTGATTTTTATTTCTAGTTATGATGAATTCTATCTTAGTTTGTTTTCCCATAGCCATGAGTAGCTAAATCCTTTATCTAAGGCTTTGATGGAACCTATTGGGGGATGAACATCTTGTTTATGTGAATACAAATTGCTAGTTTCAATCTCTATTTGTTCAACTTTGTGCTTGTAGTAGTTAATTGACAGGATCCTCAATTAGTTGTGCCTACTTAGTGTGCATAACTTGGAAAAGAGTGCATATTTGGGTTATTGTTGAACAACACCACTCCCAAAGTATAAGAGGAATCTATAATTGCGGGTTTAAAGGCGGGATTAGGGATAACGAAGCCTTGGGTGTAATCTAAAGTGAATTGTGCTAAATAAAGTAAGCTAGTGTATCTCGGGAGAGTGCAATTAGTATATTACTGTGATTACTCGGGAGAGATTTACGGTAAGATGAGCGTTCATGATTAATAGAGATGTGTTGATAAATTTGTTTGAGCATAAACAGAAGGGATTCTTTCAATAGGGGAAATCGTTGCCTTAGCTTCTTCTCATCATTGTTTACAACCTTAGCATTTTAATTTACAACTGTTTGATTTACTTGCAATCGTAGTTAGTAAAGCAACCTTCAACTATGATTCAAACATCTGGAAAACTGGTTCTGAAGAGTTTAGTGGGTCTAAAGATAGTGATTGATAGGTTAACTCTCTGTGGATTCGACCCTGGGCGTAATACTCGGGTTATATTTGCAACGTCCGCAGAGTCCTTTTTTAGAGGGCATAGTTGGGCGTGATCAAATTTTGGCGCCGTTGCCGGGGAGTTAACGGAATTATCAATTACCATTAATAAAAATACAAAAATTCTTGGTGTGTTCAGTTTTCGCTCTACCCAATTTATCATAGAAATTTTGACGGTTGTTGATCTGGGTGCACAGGTGTATGCCTAGAAATTCTACGAGGACTGGAGAACTACTTGAAGGACTCTCAGACCCCGAGAAAACATTCCGGGCATTAAATCGTGCCAACAAAAGACTTCAACAATCCCAACAAACACACAAATTCGAAATTGACATGGGAGACGTAAACGATCCCAACGGAAACGTCAAGAATGAGCAATTGGCACCTCCTGTGCCTGAGGGTGCACTATATGACTGGGCACAACCCACAGCTGACAATCTGGCCACTGCCATTGTTGTGCCCGCAATACAAGTTGAATCGTTCCAGATCACAAATAACATGCTACACTTGTTGCAGAACAAGGGACTCTTTTCTGGGACACAAACAGAAGATCCTCAGCAGCACTTGAAGAACTTCCTGTCTATATGCAAAACTCAAAGGCAACCCAACGTGACTCCGGAAGCAATCAGGCTATTATTGTTTCCATTCTCGGTGACAGGAGCTGCTCAGGTTTGGCTAAACTCGCTCCCCATAAACTCTATAGAAACTTGGGATGAGTTAGTCAAGCAATTTCACAACAAGTTTCACCCGCCCAACAAAACTGCTCAACAAATTGATGAGATCGTAAGTTTGAAACAGAAACCAATGGAGACACTACATGAGACATGGGCCAGGTTTAAAGGAATGTTGGTTATGTGTCCCCACCACGGTGTTCCAGAACAGATGTTGGGACAACGGTTTTACATGGGACTGTTTGACAGCATGAAGAATATTGTAGATGCCTCTGCGGGTGGGGCATTCTTGAGCAAGACTTGGAGAGAAGGTCAGAATTTGCTGGACAAAATGGCGCAGAATTCAGGATGGACAACTAGGAATGCACCTATCACTCCAGTGGTGCACTTAGTGCCTCTTGATCCTTCTAATAAAATGGCTGAAAATATGGCGACTCTCTTGACGCAAATGAGCATCCTCACCAAAAAGGTGGAGGAATCAGGGCAGAAGCAGCAGGTACATATAGTAGATACTACCAATGGGGGCTTGTGCACATCTTGGATTAGCCAGCCAATTGGTAATCCTTGGAATGCAGAGCATGATCATCATCATCAGCACCCTGAAGATATGAACTATGTGGCTAACTATGGGGGTCAGAGACAAGGAAATCAGAACTGGGGTCAGCAGACTCAGCAGCAGTACAGGCCACCTCAGCCACAGTATAACGCCGGAAACATGGGAGGCATGAGACCCCCCAACAACATGGCACCGTATCCTAGACCACAGGGGTACAACAATCAGCAGCAAGGGTACCACCCACCTCAGCAGCAGCAGGGTGGAAGACAGGAAGACGGGTTTGCAAGACTTGAAGTAATGATGCAGCAGGTTATTGGGTCCAATGCTAAGATAAATGAAAGGGTGGATGCACATGATGCAGCTATCAAAAATATTGAGGTACAAGTGGGCCAGATTTCAATGTCACTGAACAATCGTCCTCAAGGGACATTACCTGCAGATACCCAAATCAATCCAAAAGATCAGGGCCCAAAGTAGCTGATGGCGGTGAGTCTCCGTAATGGCAGGGATCTAGATGTAGAGCAAGAGAGAGCTCGAGAAAACATACAGGTTGAGACACTCATTCCAGTGCCCATTGAGCTGGATGAGTCTACGGGATTGATAGAGGTTACAGTCCAGCCCGCACCTGAAGAAAAGAATATGCAGCAGGAGACTGAGGAAGTAGCTGAGCCAGTAGTTGAAATAGTAAGTGAGAAAGAGAAATCCCAAGTGATGGGGAAGAAAAGACCTCCTGCACCATTTCCACAGAGGTTGGCCAAGCATCAAAAGGAGGAGCAGTATAAAAAGTTCTTGGAGATGCTCAAACAAATCCAGGTAAACATTCCATTGATTGAAGCTTTAAAGGAGATGCCTGGATACGCTAAAATGATGAAGGACTTGATGTCTCGGAAGTTTGACTTCCAAGATTTGTCCACAGTGACACTCACTCAGACCTGTAGTGCAGTGGTGTCTAGACCTGTTGCGGAAAAGCTATCTGATCCAGGTAGCTTTACAATTCCATGCACTATTGGGAACTTCACTTTTGCTAAGGCATTCTGTGATTTAGGGGCCAACATTAATCTTATGCCCCTGGTTATTTATAAGAGGTTAGGCATTGGGAGAGCTAGACCCACCTCTATGTTGCTGCAGCTGGCCGACAGGACTGTGAAGCGTCCGTTTGGGATCCTTGATGATGTGCTTATTCAGGGTGGGGAAATTCGTGTTCCCTGCAGATTTTGTAATCTTGGATTGCAAAGTGGATGAAGAATCCTATATCTTAGGACACCTANCATTAGCAAAATAATAATAACAATAATAATACTAATAATAATATAAGAATCTATCTATAGAAAAAACAAAGAACTAAACAAATAAACAAAACAAAAAAAAGGGATTTAAATCAAGGGCCAAAGCCCATTAGAAAAGAATGAAAAAAAGAGTTAAAGCAAAGCTTTCAAATGCTTTCTGAAGTAAAAGCCGCAGAAAGCAAAACGGCAGCAAACAAAAAAAAAGAGAAACGAACAGAGAAAGAAAAAGGGGGAAAGAGAAGAAGAAGAAGAAGAAGAAGAAGAAGAAGAAGAAGAAGAAGAAGAAGAAGAAGAAGAAGAAGAAGAAGAAGAAGGTAGAAAGGCGAGCTGAAAATGAATGNTGAGCATCCTCACCAAAAAGGTGGAGGAAGCAGGGCAGAAGCAGCAGGTACATATAGTAGATACTACCAATGGGGGCTTGTGCACATCTTGCATTAGCCAGCCAATTGGTAATCCTTGGAATGCAGAGCATGATCATCATCATCAGCACCCTGAAGATATGAACTATGTGGCTAACTATGAGGGTCAGAGACAAGGAAATCAAAACTGGGGTCAGCAGACTCAGCAGCAGTACAGGCCACCTCAGCCACAGTATAACGCCGGAAACATGGGAGGCATGAGACCCCCCAACAACATGGCACCGTATCCTAGACCACAGGGGTACAACAATCAGCAGCAAGGGTACCACCCACCTCAGCAGCAGCAGGGTGGAAGACAGGAAGACGGGTTTGCAAGACTTGAAGCAATGATGCAGCAGGTTATTGGGTCCAATGCTAAGATAAATGAAAGGGTGGATGCACATGATGCAGCTATCAAAAATATTGAGGTACAAGTGGGCCAGATTTCAATGTCACTGAACAATCGTCCTCAAGGGACATTACCTGCAGATACCCAAATTAATCCAAAAGATCAGGGCCCAAAGCAGCTGATGGCGGTGAGTCTCCGTAATGGCAGGGATCTAGATGTAGAGCAAGAGAGAGCTCGAGAAAACATACAGGCTGAGACACTCATTCCAGTGCCCATTGAGCTGGATGGGTCTACGGGATTGACAGAGGTTACAGTCCAGCCCGCACCTGAAGAAAAGAATATGCAGCAGGAGACTGAGGAAGTAGCTGAGCCAGTAGTTGAAATAGTAGCTGAGAAAGAGAAATCCCAAGTGATGGGGAAGAAAAGACCTCCTGCACCATTTCCACAGAGGTTGGCCAAGCATCAAAAGGAGGAGCAGTATAAAAAGTTCTTGGAGATGCTCAAACAAATCCAGGTAAACATTCCATTGATTGAAGCTTTAAAGGAGATGCCTGGATACGCTAAAATGATGAAGGACTTGATGTCTCGGAAGTTTGACTTCCAACATTTGGCCACGGTGACACTTACTCAGACCTGTAGTGCAGTGGTTTCTAGACCTGTTGCTGAAAAGCTATCTGATCCAGGTAGCTTTACAATTCCATGCACTATTGGGAACTTCGCCTTTGCTAAGGCACTCTGTGATTTAGGGGCCAGCATTAATCTTATGCCCCTGGTTATTTATAAGAGGTTGGGCATTGGGAGAGCTAGACCCACCTCTATGTTGTTGCAGCTGGCCGACAGGACTGTGAAGCGTCCATTTGGGATCCTTGATGATGTGCTTATTCAGGTGGGGAAATTCGTGTTCCCTGCAGATTTTGTAATATTGGATTGCAAAGTGGATGAAGAAATTCCTATAATCTTAGGACGACCATTCTTGGCCACGGGGAGAGCTTTGATTGATTGTGAGACTGGGGAGCTCAAGATGAGGCTCAATATTGAAGAAATTATATTCAATGTGCAGAAATCTATGAGGCGACCAAGTGAGTTCGCCAATTGTTCTCTTATTGATGCCGTGGATGTAATTGTAGAGTCTGATGATGAGGTGTTGACGGTTGAGGATCCCCTTGCTGCATGCTTGACGAATTTAGATGAGGTGAATGGTGAGGATTTGGCGGAATGGGTGTTGGCATTGGAAGGTAGAGGGTTCTGGGATAGAAATCTAGAGTTCGAGCCCTTACACTTAGAAAAGAGAGAGACCCCTCCAGCAAAGCCATCCATCGAAGAACCACCTAAGCTGGAACTAAAGCCATTGCCAGCTCACCTCAGGTATGAATTTCTGGGTCCCGACTCCACATTACCTGTTATTATCTCATCTGGTTTGTTAGATGTGCATGTTCAACAGCTTTTGCAGGTACTAAGGGAGTGCAAAACTGCCATTGGGTGGACCATGGCAGACATCAAGGGGATCAGCCCCGCCTATTGCATGCACAAGATTCTGCTGGAAGAGGGGCACAAACCTTCCAGGGAACATCAGAGGAGGCTGAACCCGAATATGAAGGAAGTGGTGAAGAAGGAAGTGATAAAGTGGTTGGATGCGGGAATCATTTTCCCAATCTCTGACAGTAGCTGGGTTAGCCCAGTTCAATGCGTTCCTAAAAAGGGTGGCATGACGGTTGTAAAGAATGACAACAATGAACTTATATCAACAAGAACCGTCACAGGCTGGAGAATTTGCATGGATTATCGAAAGTTGAATCTAGCCACCCGGAAAGACCACTTCCCACTTCCCTTCATTGATCAGATGCTGGATAGATTGGCAGGGAGGTCACACTTTTGCTTTCTGGATGGGTACTCAGGGTACAACCAGATCTCTATTGCACCTGAGGACAGAGAGAAGACCTCCTTCACCTGCCCATATGGCATTTATGCCTTCAGGAGGATGCCCTTTGGCCTATGCAATGCACCCGCCACATTCCAACGGTGCATGATGGCCATATTCACTGACATGGTAGAGGACATAATGGAGGTGTTCATGGATGACTTCTCAGTGGTGGGAAATTCATTTGAGGAGTGCCTAATAAATCTGACGCATGTGCTAAAACGGTGCATCGAGACTAACTTGGTTCTGAATTGGGAGAAGTGCCATTTCATGGTACAGGAAGGAATAGTCTTGGGGCACCGGGTGTCAAGCAAGGGAATAGAGGTGGATCGAGCAAAGGTTGATGTAATAGCAAAGCTGCCTCCACCAACTTCGGTCAAAGCCATAAGAAGTTTTCTTGGACATGCCGGGTTCTACCGGAGGTTCATTAAGGACTTCTCCAAAATCGCCAACCCTCT
Source organism: Nicotiana attenuata (assembly GCF_001879085.1). Taxonomy (NCBI): domain Eukaryota; kingdom Viridiplantae; phylum Streptophyta; class Magnoliopsida; order Solanales; family Solanaceae; genus Nicotiana; species Nicotiana attenuata. The sequence goes on along the minus strand of NW_017670265.1, from coordinate 1,147,393 downwards.
CTGTAAGTTGTTAGAGAAAGATCACCCTTTTTGTATTTTCTGATGATTGCAGGGTAGCTTTTGAGGAGTTGAAGTAAAGGCTGGTCACAACACCCATAATCGTTGCCCCCAACTGGGAGCAACCGTTCGAATTAATGTGTGATGCTAGTGACTACCCAGTGGGGGCAGTGCTGGGCCAGCGGAAAGACAAATTGATGCACCCGATCTACTATGCTAGTAGAACGCTGAGTGGGGCCCAGTTGAACTACACAGTGACTGAAAAGGAGATGCTAGCTGTGGTATTTGCTTTTGACAAGTTCCGGTCCTATCTGATAGGATCCAAGGTAATCGTATACACTGACCATGCAGCTCTTAGGTACTTAATAGAAAAGAAAGAATCTAAGCCACGCCTGATTCGTTGGGTGTTGCTACTGCAAGAATTCGATCTTGAAATACGTGACCGGAAGGGCACTGAGAATCAAGTCGCTGATCATCTATCACGACTTGAAGGAGCTGAAAATGTAGTAGAAGTTGAGGAAATTCTGGAAACTTTTCCAGATGAGCAGCTGCTCGCTACCACTCATCAGGAAGCGCCTTGGTATGCAGACTATGCTAATTACCTGGCCAGTGGTATTGTTCCTCACGACCTTTCATCGGTCCAAAGGAAAAGATTTTTTCGTGAAAGCCGCCAGTATTACTGGGATGAACCTTATCTGTTCAAAATATGCCTTGATAATATGATCCGGAGATGCGTCCCCGAGATAGAGCAATTTTCTGTTTTGCAGGCTTGTCACGCATCGGCGTATGGCGGACACTTTGGGGGAATCAGGACAGCAGCAAAGGTGCTAGAAGCTCTGGCCAACGGTTTTTAAAGATGCTCACTTATGGGTAAAGGGCTGTAATGAATGTCAACGCACAGGGAACATTTCCCGGCGCCACGAGATGCCCATGAACCTGATTCAAGAGGTGGAAGTGTTTGACGTCTGGGGGATAGATTTCATGGGTCCCTTCGTCAGTTCCTATGGCAATAAGTACATTCTTGTTGCTGTAGACTATGTGTCCAAGTGGGTAGAAACTGCAGCGATGCCCACCAATGATGCAAAAGTAGTGGTTGGATTTCTAAAGAAGAACATATTCACCCGCTTTGGGACACCACGCGCAATTATCAGCGACGGAGGCACTCACTTCTGCAATAGGGCTTTTGAAAAGTTGTTGGCTAAGTATGATGTGCGCCACAAGGTGGCTACTCCGTACCACCCGCAGACTAGTGGACAGGTTGAGGTATCCAACATGGAGATCAAGAGTGTACTGACAAAAACAGTGAACGCCACAAGAACTGATTGGGCAAGGAAGCTAGATGATGCACTCTGGGCTTACAGAACAGCTTTCAAGACACCAATTGGTATGTCACCATACAAGTTGGTGTTTGGGAAGGCCTGTCACCTACCTGTAGAACTTGAGCAAAAAGCGTGGTGGGCACTGAAACAGTTAAACCTAGACATTGAAGCTGCGGGCACGTCAAGGGTCACTGAATTGCATGAGCTCGAGGAGTTCCGGTATCTTGCTTTTGAGAGCACAAGGCTGTACAAGGAGAGAATGAAGAGGCTACACGATCAGAACATCGTTGAGCGAAATTTCAAACCTGGGGACATGGTATTGCTATACAACTCAAGATTGAGGTTGTTCCCGGGTAAGCTTAAGTCACGATGGTCTGGACCATTTCGAGTAGTTGAAGTTTTCCCGTCAGGAGCTGTGGAAGTTGCCACTGAGAATGACTCTCGTACATTTAGAGTCATTGGTTAGCCATTGAAATTATATGTGGGTATGAGCGAGCCTAAGGAAATGTCTGAGCTGCACTTGAATGAACCACAGAGGTCAAGCGAGCCTTAATTGCGCTCATCTGAGTCGTGTCGCGACGTTAAATCAGGCGCTGCATGGGAGGCAACCCATGAAATTGTTGTAAGTGTAATCTTTTTTTTTTTTTTGTAAAAAAAAAAAGATGCAGAGAACTGCCCAGACCGCGCTTCCACCGCGACCGCGGTCAAAGCACCTCTCTGTAGTCAGTCCACCGCGATCGCGGTCAAACCGCGGTGGATTGACCCTTCTGGACTTCACCTCTCGCGGTTCTACCGCGACCACGGCAGACCCAGACGGGCCCAGGTATGATTACTTAAATTTTTTTATTTTTTATTTTTTCCCCCCTTCTTTCTAATTATTATAGAACCCCCCCCACCCACCCACCCACCCACCCAAAACCCTCCTTCACTTTTTCTTCACCACAACCGGCACCCCTCCCCTCTTCTCTTCTTCTTCTCTCTTTCTCTCTCTAACAAATTGCAAAAATCTCCATTCTCTTTCACCCAACCTCCATTCTCATCTTCTCCAAACCTCCACCTCCATCTTCCCCCTCTTCCATCAAGTAAGTTTCTCTTCCCCCCTCTCTTTCTTCTTCTTAATTAGTGTAATTTAGTTTTGTGTTAGTTTTAGTAAACCCTAGTTAGGATTAGTGTTCAAGTTTTAATTTTTGCTTTCTTTTATGTTTTCTATTGTTGTATTTGATGTTGTGGGGTTGTTTAGTGCTAATTTGGTTGGGTCTCCATGATACTTTAATTGTGGGGTTTGTTTTTATGACTTGGAGGCCTAGAAAATATTTTTGTGGTGTAGTTTGGTGATGGGCCATTTTTAGCCGAAAATATGGGATTTTTTGTACAATTTTGAGGCATTTTATGCTTAACCTAGGTTGTGCCGGTGTTGTATTGGGTGGATGGCGGTGTTGTCATTGGTGTATGGTGGTGTTGTATTTAACGTGAATCATGTGAGGAAGTAAGTGTGGGGTGATGTATGCCGGAAATTGCAAGCAAATTGTGGAGCCTTTGTGGAGGTTGTTCTCCTTGAACACCTTAGTAGTGGGGAATGGGCACTTTGTATGAATGAAATAAATGGGGGCAAGTGTATGGTGCCATTGGATGGTGAAGTCTGAGTACCCATCCAACTGGCACATGAAGGATATATTTGATAGTTCTTCTGAATTCCTTGCAGGTACTATGGCTCCTAAAAGGCAAAGGAGATCGGCAGGCGCATCCCAACGGCCTACATATGATGAAACCATGTTCCAATCAGAACTAGCGGAGGACGACTTTCATGCCAAGGCTACAAAGAACTTCATCCATGAGATCTCGCTTGACCGGGCAGCCCTCCGCGTAGAAAAGGCAGAGATGTATGAAGAAATTCGGAGGAGGAAAATGGAATTCTTATTTGATGACCCTGCCCCGGTCAACAAGATGCTTGTTAGGGAGTTTTATGCCAACTGCCCATTGAACTTAAGTAGGGGGGTGATTGTGCGAGGCAAGGTGGTCAGCGCCACAATTCCCATGATTCGCCAGGTGTTGCGGCTGCCTCAGTTCACAAGTGACATTGACTACTACCACGACAGGCCAGGGGTCACATGGGAGGTCATGACTGATATACTCTATGCAGAGGGAAGACCAACCTGGATACGTGACTAAATCACCCTGAACTCCAACTCATTCACACACTTGGCTAAGTGTTGGTTAACTATCATTTGCAGCCGGTTCCTGCCCTCAAGCAACACATCTGACGTGAACTTCCAGCGTGCACTGTTGACATGGTGCTTCGTGACGAAGAAGGATTTTGATGCGGCAAGGGTAATTAGTGATGAAATGGTACTACGAGGGCCGCTGCTGTCAAAGGAATTCTACTTCCCTTCTTTGGTGACTACACTGTGCCTGCTGAAAAATACCCCCACCAATCCTGCCGATGGAGACTTGACCCCTAGAGCAGCATTCAGAGCCTCAAGAATCAGAGTGGGCCGGGGTACACGTACCACAATTGAGATAGATGATGAGGATGATGATCCGATTCCTCTTGCATCGTCCAGGAGGTCTACTGACAGTGCTGGACCATCTCGGCGCCCCCATTCTGGAGCAGGCCTATCCCGCTCACAATCCTCCCAGCCTATGCTGTTCCTTGGAGGAAGAGGTCGCGGATCTCCGCACCTCGGTGGATGGCCTACACACGCGGATGGATGCCATGTCGCAGAGGCAATCTAGATTTGAGAACCGGTTTATGGCCTGGTTACGTGCATTGGGGAGAGCTTGCCATGTAGACCCCAGCACCGTCTCCGACTCTGATTGAGTCTCAGGGAAGTCTTCTGATCCTTCTGCTCTTTACTTTCTTGATATGACATGGGGACATGCCATGATTTTAAGTGTGGGGTGGGAGACTTGCTCTGATTGTGTGTTGTAATGTATATAGACGTTGTTGTGTTGTAGGAGTATGTGTTGTATATATTTGAGTGTGCTTATATTAGGAGTAGCTGACTTGGCCCAACGACGGACACTTGTCGACTGGTCTCTTGAGGGTCAAAGTCGGAATTAATGTAAACTGAAAACAAGTTAGAGGACTCTTCCTGAGGACGGACCACTTGGACAGTAATCTTGAGGGAAGTAGTCCATGTAGGATTTTTTTATTTTTTTTTATTTTTATTTTTTTCTCTTCTAGGTAGTGTAATACTTCCCCCTTGGTTTTTCTTTTGACCACGGTTCTTTTCCAAGGGCTTTTCTTGAACCAGGTTAGGTAGATTTTCCTTTTGTAGTTTTAGGACTAAGATGGGTGAAGGCTAGAATACAACCTCTGATATGCACACTTGCAAATAACTAAAATGAACTTGAGAGTGTGACGTCTAGTCTCGCTTGTGGCCTCGTAAATCCATGCCTTAATGTTGCACATCTTGTCTTGCTTGAATGCTCGTATGAGTGTGTTGATGAACTGATTTGGAATGAGTTGCATGCTAAGTGAGTGGGAGATATTACTTGCATTCTGTGCTTGCATGTGATACCTAGAACTTGCCCTGTGTGTTTGCAAAGCAAAATAGAAGTTGTTTGGTTTTAGAGATGATTGAGGCAGTTCTTTTTGCAACCCTATATAATTGTGAATCCACCTGTATATATCGCCATAGTTAACCCCTTTGAGCCCGAAGCCTGTTCTTTGATAACCCTATAATGACCTAAATCTCTGTGTTTGAATAGCTTGATTGTTTGAACCTATACCTCCTAGAAGCGCTTGAATCACTAAAGAACATACAAAAGTCAAAGTGTGGGGTAGTAGGGAGTTAGCGAAAAAAAAAGGGGAATCAAGAATGAATTGTTTGATTGGTGCACAGGCATTGAAAGAAAAAAAAATGAGACAAAGAAGACAAAATAAGAAAAAGAAGAAGAAAAAAAGAGAAGCCAGTTGCACCTAAAGAAAAGTGGGGGTCATACGTGAAACAAAGATGTGGAAGAACGATTGGGTTGAGCATGGAAATTGAAATAAAAGGAAGTGTATATTAAAAGTGCTTAGGGAGGTTAGTCACTATATCCAAATATATCCTACCCGTCCCTTAGCCTACATTACAACCAAATGAAGACCTCTTGATCTTTGACTGAACAACTCGATTAGTAGAGTATTACACTAGGGGCAAGCGTATGGTGTGTCTATGTAGCATATGAATGCTCTTTGCTGAGAGTGAGTGAATTCTTTCTATCCTTGGTTCCTTATTGTTTGAATTTTATGTGTGGGGAACTTCTCTTAGACTTGTGATGTGAGGGCATGGGACTCAGGAAGAAAAAGTAAATCTTCACTTCTGTTAGAGTAACTAGAGTGAGCACGAGTGTGTCATGGCATGAGAGTCTACATCTGAGGTATGATTGTTGCATTGCTTAGGTTGGTCCTTCGTAATGGCGAGTGTGACATAATTTGGGGTAATGTATCAAACGGTTAGGCCTAGAAGTGTGGTTTAGCTTGCTCGAGGATGAGCAAAGGTTTAAGTGTGGGGTGTTGATAATAGGTGAATTTAACTATAATCACGCCTTAAATAACCACCTTCATGTATAGTTTTGATGATAAAAGTGATAACAAAATGCTCTTATTAGTGCTTTTCATGATTTGCAGGTGATATATGATCATGGAAGACTAGGGAGTATTATTGGAGTCAAAAATNAGCAGCAGTACAGGCCACCCCAGCCACAGTATAACGCCGGAAACATGGGAGGCATGAGACCCCCCAACAACACGGCACCGTATCCTAGACCACAGGGGTACAACAATCAGCAGCAAGGGTACCACCCACCTCAGCAACAGCAGGGTGGAAGACAGGAAGACGGGTTTGCAAGACTTGAAGCAATGATGTAGCAGGTTATTGGGTCCAACGCTAAGATAAATGAAAGGGTGGATGCACATGATGCAGCTATCAAAAATATTGAGGTACAAGTGGGCCAGATTTCAATGTCACTTAACTAATCGTCCTCAAGGGACATTACCTGCAGATACCCAAATCAATCCAAAAGATCAGGGCCCAAAGCAGCTGATGGCGGTGAGTCTCCGTAATGGCAGGGATCTAGATGTAGAGCAAGAGAGAGCTCGAGAAAACATACAGGCTGAGACACTCATTCCAGTGCCCATTGAGCTGGATGAGTCTACGGGATTGACAGAGGTGACAGTCCAGCCCGCACCTGAAGAAAAGAATATGCAGCAAGAGACTGAGAAAGTAGCTGAGCCAGTAGTTGAAATAGTAGCTGAGAAAGAGAAATCCCAAGTGATGGGGAAGAAAAGACCTCCTGCACCATTTCCACAAAGGTTGGCCAAGCATCAAAAGGAGGAGCAGTATAAAAAGTTCTTGGAGATGCTCAAACAAATCCAGGTAACATTCAAAAGATTGAAAGGAGATGCCGGGATACGCTAAAATGATGAAGGACTTGATGTCTCGGAAGTTTGACTTTCAAGACTTGTCCACAGTGACACTTACTCAGACCTGTAGTGCAGTGGTGTCTAGACCTGTTGCTGAAAAGCTATCTGATCCAGGTAGCTTTACAATTCCATGCACTATTGGGAACTTCGCCTTTGCTAAGGCACTCTGTGATTTAGGGGCCAGCATTAATCTTATGCCCCTGGTTATTTATAAGAGGTTGGGCATTGGGAGAGCTAGACCCACCTCTATGTTGTTGCAGCTGGCCGACAGGACTGTGAAGCGTCCATTTGGGATCCTTGATGATGTGCTTATTCAGGTGGGGAAATTCGTGTTCCCTGCAGATTTTGTAATCTTGGATTGCAAAGTGGATGAAGAAATTCCTATAATCTTAGGACGACCATTCTTGGCCACGGGGAGAGCTCTGATTGATTGTGAGACTGGGGAGCTCAAGATGAGGCTCAATGATGAAGAAATTATATTCAATGTGCAGAAATCTATGAGGCGACCAAATGAGTTCGCCAATTGTTCTCTTATTGATGTCGTGGATGTAATTGTAGAGTCTGATGATGAGGTGTTGACGGTTGAGGATCCCCTTGCTGCATGCTTGATGGATTTAGATGAAGTGAATGGTGAGGATTTGGCGGAATGGGTGTTGGCATTGGAAGGTAGAGGGTTCTGGGATAGAAATCTAGAATTTGAGCCCTTACACTTAGAAAAGAGAGAAACCCCTCCAGCAGAGCCATCCATCGAAGAACCACCTAAGCTAGAACTAAAGCCATTGCCAGCTCACCTCAGGTATGAATTTCTGGGTCCCGACTCCACATTACCTGTTATTATCTCATCTGGTTTGTTAGATGTGCAGGTTCAAAGCTTTTGCAGGTACTAAGGGAGTGCAAAACTACCATTGGGTGGACCATGGTAGACATCAAGGGGATCAGCCCCACCTATTGCATGCACAAGATTCTGCTGGAAGAGTGGCACAAACCTTCCAGGGAACATCAGAGGAGGCTGAACCCCAATATGAAGGAAGTGGTGAAGAAGGAAGTGATAAAGTGGTTGGATGTGGGAATCATTTTCCCAGTCTCTGACAATAGCTGGGTTAGCCCAGTTTAATGCGTTCCTAAAAAGGGTGGCATGACGGTTGTGAAGAATGACAACAATGAACTAATCTCAACAAGAACCGTCACAGGCTGGAGAATTTGCATGGATTATCGAAAGTTGAATCTAGCCACCCGGAAAGACCACTTCCCACTTCCCTTCATTGATCAGATGCTGGATAGATTGGCAGGGAGGTCACACTTTTGCTTTCTAGATGGGTACTCAGGGTACAATCAGATCTCTATTGCACCTGAGGACAGAGAGAAGACCTCCTTCACCTGCCCATATGGCATTTATGCCTTTAGGAGGATGCCCTTTGGCCTATGCAATGCACCCGCCACATTCCAACGGTGCATGATGGACATATTCACTGACATAGTAGAGGATATAATGGAGGTGTTCATGGATGACTTCTCAGTGGTGGGAAATTCATTTGAGGAGTGCCTAATAAATCTGACGCGTGTGCTGAAACGGTGCATCGAGACTAACTTGATTCTGAATTGGGAGAAGTACCATTTCATGGTACAAGAAGGAATAGTCTTGGGGCACCGGGTGTCAAGCAAGGGAATAGAGGTGGATCGAGCAAAGGTTGATGTCATAGCAAAGCTGCCTCCACCAACTTCGGTCAAAGCCATAAGAAGTTTTCTTGGACTAGCTGTGGTGTTCGCTTTTGACAAGTTCCGGTCCTATCTGATAGGATCCAAGGTAATTGTATACACTGACCATGAATCTCTTAGGTACTTAATAGAAAAGAAAGAATCTAAGCCACGCCTGATTCGTTGGGTGTTGCTACTGCAAGAATTCGATCTTGAAATACGTGACCAGAAGGGCACTGAGAATCAAGTCGCTGATCATCTATCACGACTTGAGGGAGCTAAAATGTAGTAGAGGTTGAGGAAATTCTGGAAACATTTCCAGACGAGCAGTTGCTCGCCACCACTCATCAGGAAGCGCCATGGTATGCGGACTTTTCTAATTACCTGGCCAGTGGTATTGTTCCTCACGACCTTTCATCGGTCCAAAGGAAAAGATTTTTTCGTGAAAGCCGCCAGTATTACTGGGATGAACCTTATCTGTTCAAAATATGCCTTGATAATATGATCCGGAGATGCGTCCCCGAGATAGAACAATTTTCTGTTTTGCAGGCTTGTCACGCATCGGCGTATGGCGGACACTTTGGAGGAATCAGGATAGCAGCAAAGGTGCTAGAAGCTGGATTTTTCTGGCCAACGGTGTTTAAAGATGCTCACTTATGGGTAAAGGGCTGTAATGAATGTCAACGCACCGGGAACATTTCCCGGCTCCACGAGATGCCCATGAACCCAATTCAAGAGGTGGAAGTGTTTGACGTATGGGGGATAGATTTCATGGGTCCCTTCGTCAGTTCCTATGGCAATGAGTACATTCTTGTTGCTGTAGACTATGTGTCCAAATGGGTAGAAGCTGCAGCGGTGACCACCAATGATGCAAAAGTGGTGGTTGGGTTTCTAAAGAAGAACATATTCACCCGCTTTGGGACACCACGCGCAATTATCAGCGACGGAGGCACTCACTTCTACAATAGGGCTTTTGAAAAGTTGTTGGCTAAGTATGATGTGCGCCACAAGATGGCTACTCCGTACCACCCGCAGACTAGTGGACAGGTTGAGGTATCCAATAGAGAGATCAAGAGTGTACTGACAAAAACCGTGAATGCCACAAGAACTGATTGGGCGAGGAAGCTGGATGATGCACTCTGGGCTTACAGAACAGCTTTCAAGACACCAATTGGTATGTCAACATACAAGTTGGTGTTTGGGAAGGCCTGTCACCTACATGTAGAACTTGAGCATAAAGCGTGATGGGCACTAAAACAGCTAAACTTAGACATGGAAGTTGCGGGCACGTCAAGAGTCACTGAACTGCATGAGCTCGAGGAGTTCCGGTATCTTGCTTTTGAGAGCACAAGGCTGTACAAGGAGAGAATGAAGAGGCTACACGATCAGAACATTGTTGAGCAAAATTTCAAACCTGGGGACATGGTATTGCTCTACAACTCTAGATTGAGGTTGTTCCCGGGTAAGCTTAAGTCACGATGGTCTGGACCATTTCGAGTAGTTGAAGTTTTCCCGTCAGGAGCTGTGGAAGTTGCCACTGAGAATGACTCTCGTACATTTAGAGTCAATGGTCAGCGATTGAAATTATATGTGGGTATGAGCGAGCCTAAGGAAATGTCTGAGCTGCACTTGAATGAACCACAGAGGTCGAGCGAGCCTTAATTGCGCTCATCTGAGTCGTGCCGCGATGTTAAATCAGGCGCTGCGTGGGAGGCAACCCATGAAATTGTTGTAAGTGTAATCTTTTTGTTAAAAAAAAAAACAAAGTCGTCAGATGCAGAGAACTGCCCAGACCGCGGTTCCACCGCGGTCAAAGCACCTCTCTATAGTCAGTCCACCGCGTTTGCACCGCGACCGCGACCGCGACCGCGGCAGAACCGCGGCAGACCCAGACGGGCCCAGGTTCAGATAATTGATAAAAAAAAATTTATTTATCCCCCCCCCCCTTCCTTCTAAAACCCACCGACAACCCCCTTCCTTCTAAAACCCACCGACACCCCTTATTTCTTCCCTTCTTCTTCTCTCTTCCTCTTTCTACCAAATAACAAAAAATCTCCATTCTCATCTTCTCCCAACCTCCACCTCCACCTTCCCCCTCTTCCATCAAGTAAGTTTCTCCTCCCCCCTCTATTTCTTCTTCTTAATTAGTGTAATTTAGTTTTGTGTTAGTTTTAGTAAACCCTAGTTAGGATTAGTGTTCAAGTTTTAATTTTTGCTTTCTTTTATGTTTTCTATTGTTGTATTTGATGTTTGTGGGGTTGTTTAGTGTAATTTGGTTGGGTCTCCATGATACTTTAATTGTGGGGTTTGTTTTTATGATTTGGAGGCCTAGAAAATATTTTTGTGTAGTTTGGTGATGGGCCATTTTTGGCCGAGAATTTGGGATTGTTTGTACAATTTTGGGGCATTTTATGCCTAACCTAGGTTGTGCCAGTGTTGTATTAGGTGGATGGCGGTGTTGTAATTGGTGTATGGTGGTGTTGTAATTAACGTGAATCATTTGAGGGAGTAAGTGTGGGGTGATGTATGCCGGAAATTGCAAGCAAATTGTGGGGCCTTTGTGGAGGTTGTTCTTCTTGACCACCTTAGTCGTGGGAAATGGGCACTTTGTATGAATGAAATTGCCATTGGGTGGTGAAGTCTGAGTACAACTGGCACCGGAAGGATATATTTGATGGTTCTTCTGAATTCTTTGCAGGTACTATGGCTCCTAAAAGGCAAAGGAGATCGGCAGGCGCATCCCAACGGCCTACATATGATGAATCCAGGTTCCAATCAGAACTAGCGGAGGACGACTTTCATGCCAAGGCTACGAAGAACTTCATCCATGAGATCTCGCTTGACCGGGCAGCCCTCCGCGTAGAAAAGGCAGAGATGTATGAAGAAATTCGGAGGAGGGAAATGGAATTCTTATTTGATGACCCTGCCCCGGTCAACAAGATGCTTGTTAGGGAGTTTTATGCCAACTACCCATTGAACTTAAGTAGGGGGGTGATTGTGCGAGGCAAGGTGGTCAGCGCCACAATTCCCATGATTCGCCAGGTGTTGCGGCTGCCTCAGTTCACTAGTGACATTGACTACTACCACGACAGGCCAGGGGTCACATGGGAGGTCATGACTGATATACTCTGTGCAGAGGGGTGACCAACATGGATACGTGACCAAATCACCCTGAACTCCAACTCATTCACACACTTGGCTAAGTGTTGGTTAACTGTCATTTGCAGCCGGTTCCTGCCCTCAAGCAACACAACTGCGTGAACTGCCAGCGTGCACTGTTGACATGGTGCTTCGGGACGAAGAAGGATTTTGATGCGACAAGGGTAATTAGTGATGAAATGGTCCTACGGGGGCCGTTGCTGTCAAAGGGATTCTACTTCCCTTCTTTGGTGACTACACTGTGCCTGATGAAAAATACCCCTACCAATCCTGCCGATGGAGACTTTCCCCCTAGAGCAGCATTAAGAGCCTCAGGCATCAGGGTGGGCCGGGGTACACGTACCACAATTGAGATAGATGATGAGGATGATGATCCGGTTCCTCTTGCACCGTCCAGGAGATCTACTGACAGTGTCGGACCATCTCGGCGTCCCCATTCTGGAGCAGGCCTATCCCGCTCACAGTCCTCCCAGCCTATGCTGCATTCCTTGGAGGAAGAGGTCGCGGATCTCCGCACCTCGGTGGATGGCCTACACACTCGGATGGATGCCATGTCACAAAGGCAGTCTAGATCTGAGAGCCGGTTTATGGCCTGGTTACGTGCATTGGGGAGAGCTTGCCATGTAGACCCCAGCACCGTCTCCGACTCTGATTGAGTCTCAGGGAAGTCTTCTAACCCTTCTGCTCTTTACTTTCGTGATATGCCATGGGGACATGCCATGATTAAGTGTGGGGTGGGAGACTTGCTCTGATTGTGTGTTGTAATGTATATAGACGTTGTTGTGCTGTAGCAATAGATTGATGTGTTGTATATATTTGAGTGTGCTTATATTAGGAGTAGCTGACTTGGCCCAACGACGGACACTTGTCGACGGGTCTCTTGAGGGTCAAAGTCGGAATTAATGTAAACTGAAAACAAGTTAGAGGACTCTTCCTGAGGACGGACCACTTGGATAGTAATCTTGAGGGAAGTAGTCCATGTAGAATTGTTATTTTTATTTTTTTTTATTTTTTCTCTTCTAGGTAGTGTAATACTTCCCCCTTGGTTTTTCTTTTGACCACGGTTCTTTTCCAAGGGCTTTTCTTGAACCGGGTTAGGTAGATTTTCCTTTTGTAGTTTTGAGACTAAGATGGGTGAAGGCTAGAATACAACCTCTGATATGCACACTTACAAATAACTAAAAGGAACTTGAGAGTGTGACGTCTAGTCTCGCTTGTGGACTCGTAAATCCATGCCTTAATGTTGCACATCTTGTCTTGCTTGAATGCTCGTATGAATGTGTTGATGAACTGATTCGGAATGAGTTGCATGCTAAGTGAGTGGGAGATATTACTTGCATTCTGTGCCTGCATGCGATACCTAGAACTTGCCCTATGTGTTTGCAAAGCGAAATAGAAGTTGTTTGGTGTTAGAGATGATTGAGGCATTTCTTTGTGCAACCCTGTATAATTGTGAATCCACCTGTATATATCGCCATAGTTAACCCCTTTGAGCCTGAAGCTTGTTCTTTGATAACCCTATAATGACCTAAATCTCTGTGTTTGAATAGCTTGATTGTTTGAACCTATACCTCCTAGAAGCGCTTGAATCAATAAAAGAACATACAAAAGTCAAAGTGTGGGGTAGTAGGGAGTTAGCGAAAAAAAAAAAGAAAAAAAAGGGAATCAAGAATGAATTGTTTGATTGGTGCACAGGCATTGAAAAAAAAAATGCGACAAAGAAAACAAAATAAGAAAAAGAAAATCCAGTTGCACCTAAAGAAAAGTGGGGGTCACACGTGAAACAAAAATGTGGAGGAACGATTGGGTTGAGCATGGAAATCAAAATAAAAGGAAGTGTGTATTAAAAGTGCTTAGGGAGGTTAGTCACTATATCCAAATATATCCTGCCCGTCCCTCAGCCTACATTACAACCAAATGAAGACCTCTTGATCTTTGACTGAACAGCTCGATTAGTAGAGTATTACACTAGGAGCAAGCTTATGGTGTGTCTGTGTAGCATAGGAATGCTCTTTGCTGAGAGTGAGTGAATTCTTTCTATCCTTGGTTCCTTATTGTTTGAATTTTATGTGTGGGGAACTTCTCTTAGACTTGTGATGTGAGGGCATGTGACTCAGGAAGAAAAAGTAAATCTTCACTTCTGTTAGAGTAACTAGAGTGAGCACGAGTGTGTCATGGCATGAGAGTCTGCATCTGAGGTATGATTGTTGCATTGCTTAGGTTGGTCCTTCGTAATGGCGAGTGTGACATAAATTGGGGTAATGTATCAAACGGTTAAGCCCAGAAGTGTGGTTTAGCTTGCTCGAGGACGAGCAAAGGTTTAAGTGTGGGGTGTTGATAATAGGTGAATTTAACTATAATCACGCCTTAAATAACCACCTTCTTGTATAGTTGTGATGATAAAAGTGATAACAAAATGCTCTTATTAGTGCTTTTCATGATTTGCAGGTGATATATGATCAGGGAGGGCTAGGGAGTATTTTTGGAGTCAAAAATGAAGAAAAAGAGGCCAACTGTAAAATTCCCCAAGGAAACCACGCAAAACAGGCCTGAAGATTCAGAGGACTGGGTTGACCGCGGTTCCACCGCGACCGCGGTAGAACCGCGGTGGAAGATAGCTGCGGATAATTTCAGATTCAGAGAAGGCAGTTGGCCGCGGTTTGACCGCGACCGCGGCAGAACCGCGGCGGAAGCAGCAAACTTCAAGGACTAAAGTGTAAAACACGAGATTTTTAGACCTAAACCCTATGTTAAATACAAGACTTCGCCCAAGAGAGGCATGTATTGAATTTTAGAGTATCTTGGCAAGGAAAACAATTGTGAGAGATCACCCAAAACATCTTTCTTCTTTTCTTTGATTTTTATTGCTAGTTATGATGAATTCTATCTTAGTTTGTTTTTCCATAGCCATGAGTAGCTAAATCCTTTGTCTAAGTCTTTGATGGAACCTATTGGGGGATGAACATCTTGTTTATGTGAATACAAATTGCTAGTTTCAATCTCTATTTGTTCAACTTTGTGCTTGTTGTAGTTAATTGACAGGATCCTCAATTAGCTGTGCCTATTTAGTGTGCATAACTTGGAAAAGAGTGCATATTTGGGTTATTGTTGAACAACACCACTCCCAAAGTATAAGAGGAATCTATAATTGCGGGTTTAAAGGCGGGATTAGGGATAACGAAGCCTTGGGTGTAATCTAAAGTGAATTGTGCTAAATAAATAAGCTAGTGTATCTCGGGAGAGTGAAATTAGTATATTACTGTGATTACTCGGGAGAGATTTACGGTAAGATGAGCTCATGATTAATAGAGATGTGTTGGTAAATTTGTATGAGCATAAATAGAAGGGATTCTTTCAATAGGGGAAATCGTTGCCTTAGCTTCTTCTCATCATTGTTTACAACCTTAGCATTTTAATTTACAGCTGTTTGATTTACTTGCAATCGTAGTTAGTAAAGCAACCTTCAACTATGATTCAAACATCTGGAAAACTGGTTCTGAAGAGTTTAGTGGGTCTAAAGATAGTGATTGATAGGTTAACTCTCTGTGGATTCGACCCTGGGCGTAATACTCGGGTTATATTTGCAACGTCCGCAGAGTCCTTTTTTAGAGGGCATAGTTGGGCGTAATCAATACCGATTACATGATCCGTTCATTGAAACCTCCCAAATGTGAATATTGATACTATACAGTGGTTACCGAGCTTATTACTGAACTGTTAATGGTATTATACTACAAGAAAAGCATGATTAGACTGAAAATTATTTATTGTTTCTGAAAGGGTATTTTGATGTTATTTTTTGTTTGAGATACTAGCATGTTTCTGACTTGTCCCCAATAAAAATGGTTGTGGTTAAGTGTTATTACTCACTGAGCTAACGACTCATTCTCCGCTAAATTTTTTTACAGAGACAGCAGTTGACGCAGGCGAGGATTTCGTTAATTAGAGCGCACAGGTTGATAGTGCTTGGTGAGCCTCGCACTTGTTCGCATAGGCGGAGATTTTATTTATTGTTATGGTCTTTTCTTTGAACTCTTAGAGTCGCTCCATGGTCATTCTTTTAGTGTCATAGTATTATTTTGTTATTATAGTCTTATGTTGAGTATCGTTCTTTATTATCAAGGTTGGAGATAAATTAGTATTTCTGGTTGTTAGTGAGTTGATTAGTAATGGTGGAGACTCGTTTTGGTTGATTGATAGGTTGTCAATTGTTTGGTATGATATTAGGTGTCACGACCCAAATTTCACTAAGGGTCGTGATGGCGTCGGACACCACTGTCAGGCAAGCCAACCAAAATACTTAATTAATTCTCGTTTTGATAATTTTGAAAACCATAGTTTTCCTTCAATTTTACCTGTAAAAGATAATCATTTCTATTCAAATATGAATGTTAAGGAATTAATGCAAGATATAATACAAGATATCCCATAATCATCCAAGAACCCGGTGTCACAAGTGCATGAGCAATTACTAAGAGGATCGAACAAAGTACAATCACTGTCCGGAATACAAATTGGACAGAAGTAAATACAATATGCTGAAAGAGACTACACTGGCTGCGGGTCGCCTCGAGAAATACAGCCCACCTAGTCTCTGTATCATCCATGCTGGTACGCCCAGTAGGCCGCTAGAAATACATGTACCTGTGCAACAAAACGCACAGCAAGTGTAGTATGAGTACAAAAACAACGTGTACGCAGTAAGTATCCCGCCTAATCTCGAAGAAGTAGAGACAAGATGGCAACTTCGACACTTACTAATGGTCCAATAATAATATACCAATAATGTAATGATTCGAGAATATTCATAAAATGACTTTAACTCTATAGCATGAGGCAAATTAAACAGTTCTTTTACAAATAGGAAATTTCCAGATATAATTCCATCATTTAAGCATTTATCTCAGAACAGGGAGAACAATTATCAACATCTATAAATCTCACGACAAGCAATACAAGCATGCGCAAATCATGCCGAGGTCGTACGGCCCGATCCAACAATATTTAAACTGTGCACTGCCAGAGGGTCGAATGGCGCGAACCATAGATGAATCTATTACCCCGTTCGCGAATCATACATGCAACGTGGTCAAATTTAAATAAACACTCCAAACAGCCAATCAAGAAACCATCAGGGAATCAATCATCCAAGAAAGGAAAACTCTCCTTTTTAAAAGTCAAGAAACAATGTCTAGTTTTTATAGACTCTTTTATACATTTCAATATGTTTAGGCATTTCAATTTAACAACAAGATTTCATATATTACAAGTAAGACATGCTTTTGGGTCCTAGACTACCCGGACTTAAGCTTAATAGTAGCTACGCACAGACTCTCGTCACCTCGTGCGTACGTAGCCCCCACAAATAGGAGCACATAACAAATTAACTCACCTATGGGGACAATTCCCTCTTACATAGGTTAGAAAGGAGACTCACCTTGCTCCGAAGTTCCATAACCGGCCTTCCACGCCTTTCCAAAGACTCAATTCGATGCACAATGCTCCAAAACTAGCCAATAATTACGCAAATCCATTAATATACGATCAACTACTCATATGAATCCAATTTATAACAACTCTTAACCCCGATCAAAAAGTTGACAAAATCGCCCTCGGGCCCACGTGCCCGGATTCTGAAACTTTTTGAAGATAAACTTTACCCATAATCTCACGAACTCAAATATATAATTTACTCTTAAATTTCATGTCCAAAATCGTGGTCAAACTCCAAAAATACCAATTTTCTAGGTTTTTCCCTCAACTCCAAGTTTCTCACTAATTTCCATGTAAAAATCTACACATAATCAATGCATTAAACTCATAATAGGTAGGATTAACTTACCTCCTAGTTGCTAGGTGGAAGCCCCTCTCAAGAAGCTCCAAAATCGCCCCAAAATAGAGAAAAATGAGCAAAATGGCCAAACCCCGCTATTTAATAAATTCTACCCAGCAGCTTCGCACCTGCAGACTCCTTGCCGCTTCTGCGAGTCCGCATCTGCGGAGCCTCAATCGCACATGCGCCAATCACCGCTTCTGCGGTCCTCCATCTCGCTTCTGCGCTTGCACATATGCGGTCAAATCCCACGCACCTACAGTCCCAGCCTAGCCGGCCCATTTCCGCTTCTGCGACACGAAGGCCGCTTCTGCGGCTCCATACCTGCGGCCCAAGCCTCGCAAGTGCAGTTACACCAGAAGGCAGCAGATCATTTCTTCTTCAAATTCTAAAATTGATCCGTTAACCATCCAAAATCCATCCGAGGCCCCTGGGCCCCCAACCAATCAAGCCAACCAGTCCCAAAATACATTACGGACTCGCTCGCGGCCTCAAATCATATCAAACAACGCTAAAATCACGATTCACACCCCAAATCAAACTTGATGAAATTGAGAAATTCAGACTTCAATATTCGATGCCGAAACCTATCAAATCACGTCCGATTGACCTCAAATTTTGCACACAAGCCATATTCGACATTACGGACCTACTCCAACTTGCGGAATCGAAATCCGACCCTGATATCAAAAAATCCACTTCCGGTCAAACTTCTCAAAAACCTTCAAAGTTCTATCTTTAGCCAAATGACTCCAAAATGACCCACGGACCTCCGAATTCACTTCCGATCACGCTCCCAACACCAGAATCACCATACGGAGCTATTACCACACTCGGAATACCAAACGGACATTGATAACACTGAAATGCACCTCAACCCAAACTTATGAAATTCTTCTTAAAATGCTAACTTCCATAATAGGTGCCAAAACGTTTTCGGGTCTTCCGAAACCCGATCCGGACATAAGCCCAAGTCCGAAATCATCATACTAACTTGCTGGAACCTTCAAATCCCGATTTCGAGGTCGTTTACTCAAAAATCCAATCTTAGTCAATTCTTTCAACTTAAAGCTTCCGAAATGAGAATTCTCTCTCCAAATCAACTCCGAACTTCCCGGAATTCAATTCCGACCATGCGTACAAGTCTTAATACCTGAAATAAAGCTGCTCATGGCCTCAACCTGCTGAACGGCGCGCTGGGGTTCAAAACGACCAGTCAGGTTGTTACATTAGGATGTTTGGTTGTTTATTTAAGAGAGGGAAATTTTTGGGATAGTCCAAAAACAGGGGAAACTCCGTCCGATTTTCTGTAAAATACCGATGAGTCTTACTTGGGAGCACTTGCTCCTAAGCGCTGGTCACAATCCTAAATTGGTTCGTGACAAACGCGTAGCAGTAGATGGGCTGGGCTGGGGAACTTGAGGTTACACTATGCGAACGCGGGTCTTGTTCTGGGAACGGGAAGGTCAGGGGGGCTAAACCTTCGCGAACGCGTGTAGCCTCTCGCGATCGCGTAAGCCATTAAGGCACAGCTCTTTGCGAACGCATAAGTGTTCATGCGAACGTGATGAACACTGACGCCCAGTGATAAAACAGTTCTATTACGGGATTTTTGGCCATTCTTTCAAAATTTCAAAACTAGAAGAACTAGAGGCGATTCTCCCAAGCTACTTTCTTCCCCAATTTGTTGGTAAGTGATTCTAACCTACTTTCTTTCAATTATCCATTACATTTCATGAATTTTCAACCTAAAATCTAGAGTGTTCATGGTAGAATTTGTGGTTTTTGGGTAGAAACTAGGGATATGGAAAATTGGGAATTTAGACCTCAAATTGAGGTCAGATTCCAAAACCAATTATATACCCGAGCTCGGGGGTGAATGGGTAAAAGGATTTTGGTTCGAACCTCTGGTTTGACCAAGCGGGCCCGGGTCGATTTTTGACTTTCTGGGGAAAAGTTTGGGAAATCTAAATTTATGCTTTGTAGTTGATTCCTTTAGCAATAATTGATGTTATTGAGTTAATTGTGACTAGATACGAGTGGTTTTGAGGTAGATACTAGAGGAAAAGCGGTAGTTGAGCATTGAGTGGCCCGTAGAACGAGGTAAGTGACGTGTATAACTTTGACTCGAGGGATTAGGAACCCTTGACTTATTTGCTATTTGAAATCCATGTGAGCGGCGTATATGTGAGGTGACGAGTACTTATGCACCGCCAATTTATCTGTTTTTTCCTGTTTCTTTCCCGTTCTTCTCATATTGTCTTCCCTGTCATAACTGCTACATGCTTTATTTGTATTTCCATGCTTAATTGCTACATGATAGACATTGCTTCTCCTTGTTGAAGGTATTAGTTATTCCGTAGCTTCGTTGTCTTCTATTATTTGCTTAGGCTGGTTATTGGTACTTTTATGATATAATCTGGATTGGTCTCACTGAGTAGTATTACTTGTGTAAAGTTTCGTAGTGTACAAGCTTCCTAATTGTTTGGTTGGAAGTTAAGCCTAGTGGAGGGTTCTTTGATTCGAATTGTGAAATTTATGTACATACTGAATAATTGACATTAATATGGTAGGATCGGGTTGTACACCGCAACAGGTGTAATAAGGGTGAATTGAGGTGTAATAAGGGTGAATTGTGGTGGAATAAGGGTGAACTATGAATGTGATTATTATGATATGGTAGGACCGGGTTGCACGCCGCAACACTTTTATTTATATTCTGTTGTTTATGTTAATAAGAAGAAATAAGGAAGGAAGATGAGATGTACAGTGGGATCGGGTTGCACGCCGCAACAACTTATATGTTTATACATTTTCTTGACTGTGTTAACTATACAGTAGTCTTAAATTGCACTTAAGGATTGGTAGTAGCTGAAAATTTAGGATGTGCTTCGAGAACGGTATTCACTTCTTGCAAGTTACTGCTTTATTTTATCCTATCATTCTTTCTTCTTTTATTATATACTGTATGCAGGTTATATTGTGATTGCCCCGCCGTAGCCTCCTCACTCCTTCATCGAGGTTAGGCCCGGCACTTACCAGTACATAGAGTCGGTTGTACTGATACTGCACTCTGCACTTCCTATGCAGATTTTGGAACTGGTTCGAGCTAATCGAGAGGTTAGCTATAGGATTTATCAGCTAGGAGACCCAAGGTAGACCTTTCGGCATCCGCAGGCTCTATCGTCCCCTTCTATACCTCATACTTTATTGTTTTCTTTATTTTGCAAATAGTTTTATTTTCTTTCGAACAAATACTTAGAGTAAAATCTTAGAATGTTCGTGAATTATGACTCCGGATTCTGGGTAGTAATAGTATATAATCAAAGTTGTTATTTATTTACTTCCGCGTTTATTTCGACTTGTTTTAGCTTGCTTATTGTTAATCCTAAAACGTAAAAGAATTGGCTAATAAATATCTAACGTTGGCTTGCCTAGCAAGTGTTATGTTAGGCGCCATCACGGTCCCGGTGGTGGGGATTCCGGGTCGTGACACCAACTTAAGATGCAAAGGGACTTAAGCGTCCACCTTAAGATTGAAAAATTATAGTTCCTTTTAAGGACAAACCCGTAAAGAGGCCATATTAAGGTGTAAAGGGACTTAAACGTCCACCTGAAGATGGAAAATTATAGTTCCTTCAAGGAAAATGACGCAAAAAGGCCAACTTAATGTACAAAAGGACTTAAACATCCACCTTAAGATTGGAAAATTATAAAGCCTCAACTTGAAGACTTGTTGGATTTGATGATATCGACTCGGACACTAGGCAAACTTGTAGACTTCAACTTAAAGACCAACAAACTTGAAGATTTTGTAGACTTTAAGACTTCAAATTGAAGATTTGGCGGGCTTGAAGATTGGGCAGATTTTGACACTTCAACTTGAAGAGCGATGGACTTGAAAACTTTAACTTGAAGAATTAGCGAACTTGAAAACTTGGAGGACTTGCAAACTTCAACTTGAAGACTTGGAGGGATTGAATACTTCAACTTGAAGACGGGCAAACTTGAAATCTTCAGCTTGAAGACCGGTGGACTTGTAGGCTTCAACTTGAATACTTGGCCACTTTCTAGAATACTATAATTATCCCATCAGAGATGTCTATTTCCTATGGAAGCTTGCCCCATTGAATCACCAATATCCTATAAAGCACAAAGTTTAATAAAAGAATACATGCAAGTTCGATTTTTAAGTGGCAATCAAGTGTTTATATTCCATTATACTTCAATTCGAACAATGCTAGGGGCGATATATATTTTTGAACTCATGCGAACTTAGAATGAAACTCTTAGTTGCCTACGTGCTTCGGTGAAGATGATCAAGTCATACCGTAGTTCAGAATGGGTGAGTTTTTTTTCTTCTCTTTTTTTATGTCATAACTTTTTCCTATGCCGACTCTTTTGAGATTTTCAACCTAACAGGATTTTTTTTTCTTTTTTTTTGGCCGAACACAGTTTATACTTTTGCATCCACGAGCGACATGCAGTTTATGCTCATACATTAAGGAGCGTAGCCACTTGCAGTTTAAGCTGAGGAGCTTTGCAACTTGAAGATTTTGCTCAAAGTTGAAGAGCTTCATGACATGCAGTTTAGGCTCATGTGTCCAGGAGCATTGTAATTTGAAGATTTAACTTACAGTTCGAAATGCTTTGTAACTTGAAGACTTGGAAAATTTTAAAACTTTAACTTGAAGTTCGGCTCGAATTTGAAGAGCTTCGTGACTTGAAGATTTAGCTCAAAGTTGAAGAGCTTTGGAACTTGAAGTTTGGCTCAAATTTTAAAGCTTTGCGACTTGAAGTCTATGTTCGACTTTGAAGAGCTTTCGTCTTGAGTCTTTGCTCGAGTTTGAAGAGCTTTGCGACTTGAACACTTTGCTCGAATTTGAAAAGCTTTACGTCTTAAATATTTACTTCAAATTTGGGGAGCTTCGTGACATATAATATAGCCTCATATGCCAAGAAGCATTATAACGTGCAGTTTAGGCTCGTGCATTGAGGAGCATTATAACTTGTAGTTTAGGCTCGTGCTTTGAGGAGCATAGTGACATGCATAGACTTTTCGGTTTCATTTTCAGATGAAAACTTGCCCCTATCCTCGCCTTCTTGTTCTTCTTCTTCATCGTAAGGCTCAAAGACAGGTAGCCCTTGGTCTCGATTGTAGCCATACTTAGTTCCATATCATGAGCCCAAGTTATTAGTTCTTAAAATATTTTGGGCTTTATGCGTTGTAAGATATAGCAAAGACCCTAATGCATGCCTTAAATGCACATTTCGATGCCAGAAGTTTTGCTAAGGTGATCTTTGTAGTTGAGGCTTAAGCTCCTCCAGCGGTTGATAAAGTCAATAACTGGCTCATTCTTTCGCTAATGAGCATTTCTAAGTTTGATCATGCTTACGATATATCTTGTGCTATTGAATTGATTAAGAAACTCTTATTCTAACTGCTCACAACTATCAATAAAACCAGATTCGAGATTTGTGTATCAATTGAATGCATTACCTTTGAGAGATCTAACAAATCGTTTGACAAGATAATCATCGTACCTTCCAGAATTGTTGGAAGTTTCAACAAAGTGCACTACGTGTTGTTTTTGAATTTCCCTTGTCATCGAATTGTTGCAACTCAGAAGTTTGATAACCAACATGCATCTTCAAGTTATCAATTCTTTGTATATGTGAGAAAATTTGGACGATGACTCAGGCTTATCTTTGATAGCCTCCATGATGAAGTCCTACAATCTTTCAACGGGAATTAGACCTTCAGGGAAGACTTGGATCTCCTTGGTTGTCGTTGCTTGCTTTTCGGAGGAGTCTCCTTTCTCTTATGACCTTTGAAGATTTAAAGGTATTTCTGTGGATTCTCCTTCTACTATGCTATCCAATTTATTTATTAACTTGGAAAGTTTAGCATCTTGATCTTGCACGCGCTTTGACAAGACTTCAATTGCTTTCGTCAAATTTGCAAGTTGTTCTTCCACGGTAGAAGCTTATATAACCATATTTGCATGATCGTCATAGAGGATGAAGAATGAAATGGATAATTAATTAGATAGAGCTTAGAAGTCGCATTAATGGAGACTAGAGTAGATTGAGTGCTCAAGTCATCATCATCGACTTGCATGAAAGGTTTCTTGACTTAGATAAACTAAGTTGGGAAAGAACATTCTCGATCCTTTGGGCAGCGTCATACCCTTCACAAGTCGTACTAGTATAGGATCTTGCTCCTTTTGAGGATGAAGATTCGAAAATAGGGGCTGATGCGGACGACACTTGAAGTGTTTGTTTGTCCTAACGAGTTTGTTTTGCTCCTTGTAATTGGCCCAAAGCTTCCAAAGGTAACATCGAGAATGCTTTCCACATCAACATAGAACTTAAAATTAGAAGCCTTAGTAGAAGTTGATATGAAGTTGATTTTTTGTGAAGCCATTCCGATATTCTCGAACTTTGATGATTGAAAAGTTGAGATGAGAGGTAGAGATGGTCTCACTGTGCTGCCAGAATTTGTAGAGAATAAATTTGCACCAAGAAAATATAATCAAAACGAAAAAATATTACAACAACCATAGTATTTTATTTCAAGTTATTTTAGTGTTACAATCTCTATGAATCCTCTAATTTTTCTATCCAACAATATATAAATCCTAGGGCCTTTGAGTTTGATTGGATTTATCTATCACGAACGCTTTGGTGATCGCAATGAACATTAATTATATTAAGAACAAGCTGTAATCTTGATCTTGAACACCTTATATTTGATTTTGTCCTTGATCCTGAACTTGAACTTCGTTGCTTTAGAGAAATTTGCGGCTTTTGATCCACTGGCTCTCTTTTGCTTCTTGTTATGATTTCTGATCTTTTTTCTAAGTTATGAAGACCCCTATTTATAGTTGTGGAAGAGAAGAGTTGTGATGAGAATCAACTCTTTCCGACTAATTAGATTGAACCGTGACAAGGCCACATTTAATTGGATAGAACACGCCACTTGCACATGTGGCACAGTTTCATTGGCCTTTTAATTTGACTTGGCGTGCACGTGGCTTGTCATTTTGAAACGTGGCTCAAACAAATTTCTCTTATTTATTTATTTAATCTAATTTCTTCATACTCGATAATTGAATTAAATATAGGAAACTTTTAAGTAAGGCCTTCAAAAATAATAGGATCAACTACTCGTAATTAGTAGGTTACACCAATTTAGTCCATTTGAGTCGCTGATATAGTTTATAAAAACGTCACCCTTCAAATTCTCCTCAGTAACTGTTTTAAAGGGTCATTAACATACATAATAGGAGATGTATCGCACAGCATGTGGCCTCCAAAATCATTTAGTAATGACATGCATTTAACAAAGATGTGTGAGAATTTTATCATTTACTCTATCCATACATCACTAAAATCCATCGAATATTGGACGGATTTGACGCTTGAAAAAGACTTTTCCCATCAGGTGATAGAAAACATTGTCTGATAGGACCCTTCTCACACTCAATTATGCCAAACTTTTGCAAATAAATTTCTAATTTATTGTTCATTTTTTTATAAATAACGGCTAAAATTAATTAAAAAGAACAGAAAGGTGAAAATAAATATGAACCTTAATTATGTTAGTGCATTTACTTAAATATGCTTTTTAAGAGTCTCTCAGCCAATATTAAAGATATATTTGCCAGTATAAAAAACGTTTAGCATTTTTTATTTCTATATTTAATTTTGTACAATATTGGCCTAATGAATTTAATTGGAGAAATAATGGCCAAAACAAAAAAAAATGAAAGATTTTAAAAAATGATCGATAAAGATATATATAATAAAAGATTTTAAAATATGATCAATAAAGATATATATAATCGATCTTACTTTGTTTGAAACGGAGGGACAGATATTGTTGTATAAGTCTCCCTCTTACTGGACATTCCCTAAATGATTCTTTAGTTCTTATTAATGTAAAGGAATTCAACGAGGTAAAAATAGAAATTCAATTAGTTACATTTCCTCTAGCTAAAAAGAAAAAAGAAATAATAATGAGGAAGATGAAGAATAGAAGAAAAGGAAATGCATAATGTACTTACGAATGGGATTTTTACGATAAGGGCAAGGGCGGTTTTCAATTGATTGAAACTAGAACTAGAAATGACTCCTTAGAATGAGACTCTCTAACTTGCTTTAGCAATATCAAAGAATTAAAGAGAAGAAAATAAAAAAGAAAAAGAATAGAGATGTGGATTCATATCATAATTCAAGCACATGACGCCTATTGTTCATTAATTTCACGAATTTATTTTTTTGGTTATGTGATCATCATGCTCAAGACCGCATGTATTATATAAACTTGTATATGTCTTATAAACTCTTCTTTTTTTCTTTTCATCTCGATGTAAAATTCGCCTAATATATCTTGTGTCCCTTTTTCGAAAGTTTGTCAGTCTAAAAATTATCAATCCTTTTTTTCAGCCTGCCCGCCTGCGTGACGGTCACAATCCAGTTCAAATTTCCAAGTAGCTTCACGGAACAAACAACGTGATGGAAAAGAAAATGAAAAGGATGAAACTAATATCAAGAAAAAGAAAGAAAGGCTGTGGTCCAATAATGCTACATTTATTGAATCACACCTTACTATATTGAAGGGGACAAAACATGGAATTGTCACCTAGTTCCCTAGCTTTAACAACGTAACGAAATTAGCCACAAATTTAAGCTGTTCGATATGAACTAGCTACAGGGAATTAATGATTGGTGTCTTTTTAATTCCAATGTGAAGTTCATGCTCTTTTTAGAGCCGTTTATGGCCAAAACTAAGAAAACATCCTATGAGTTGATGATAACTGCGTGTTTTTATAATGTGTTGCAGAAACAAAATCTGCATATGTGCGTGTGGATGAGAGAGAGATTTTATGAACTCTTAAATCGAGGTTAGAAGTATGTATGCATTACATTGTCAGGACTCACGTATGTTCAAAATCTTAAAACTTCATATTTGATCATCATAGATGTCAATAATTAAGACTATTAAATATCATCTAAGAGTCAAAGTTCTCTGTATCCATAGTGCAAAATTACGCTATCATATCATCTAGAAGATTACTACAAGTAATTATTCTTAATAAGTAAAATAAGTTATCTGAAAAAAGATAGTTAATTTTTTTATAAGAAATTTAATTATAAAAATTCTTTATGTTATTAATATATATATTAGTTAATCATATCCAGCTTCAACGATGATTGTTATTGGATGAAAGAGACTTGGCTCCTAAAAAAGGAAAAACACAATTGAAGCTTTAGTTTTTCAGTCCAAACAATAGGTTACTAGTACACGTCTATAGCAAAAGAAAGGAGATGTTGATAATTCATATTTTTCCTCATAAAACGTACCCCTAACTTTCTCCCCCTCCCACACAAACCCCCTTTCTTCTCACAAGTCACAACCACGTACCACTCTTCACTGAAACCCCACAAAGAAGAAAGATCCTCTCTCCTCAAGAGGTGGGAAATTAATTTATTATCGAACTCATAATTTGTCTTAGTTATTAGATTCTAAATCAAATATTTTTCAATATGAATACATAATCTAAGTAAAAGTTATTACATTTAGGTCGTTTAAACCGGTTACCTAATACTCTAACTCCGCCCTTCGATAGTGGATACGTAACGTTATAATTTTTATCAGAATTATTGTGCAGCGCGTTTCTAAAGTGTCTGGGCGGGGCAGAAATGCCACGACACAAGTGATGAAAGCTATGTAAAGATTTTGGAAATTAAAGGCAAAGCAAAGATTCATTATGTGATTGATTACTTACGATAAACATGAAACAAGTTTCATATTGTGTTTCATGAAAATTGAAAAATTTATCATGGTCTAACCTAACTAAGCTAAAAGGAAAAAGCAGTTGCTTTTTCTCTCTTGCATGTGATATAACTGTATTGGGAAAAAAGTTGAATTTATATTGAAGATGACGTGGCGTGACACGTGGACTGGACAAGTGGTCAAAGCGTAACAATTGGGAAAAAGGTACGGGAAATGACAGGTACGGGAAGAAGAAGTGAAATAGGCACGAGAAGCAGTTTAGACACGAGTCTCGTACCAATTCAAAGTCATTTAAAGCCAGTGGGTCGAAAGGCATTGAAGACATGAATCTGAAGACAAAAAGGAGTCCAAATTCAGTATTAAATACCTGATACGTTAGAAAATTGGTATTTAATAGGAATGATTGTGTAACGGCTCATTTAATGTCATTTATTATCCATAATTGTCTCATTAAAGCTTAGGTTTTATTCCTTTACCTAGAATCAACTATAAAAGGAGGAAGTTGTATTGGGAAAAGGGCATCATTGACCTCATACTGAAATAAGAACTTTTGCTTACTGCTTTATTATTATTCTCAGAAAGCCTATTATTATTTTGGTCTCTTGATTATCAGTAACCCGATTTTTCATCTCCAATTCTAACATTATCCAAAAAATTTATTTCTTTGGTAAAACAAATTGGTTCCGTTACCGGGAATCTGATAATCTATTCTTTTTAAGTTACAGTCTATCTGTTGTTATCATCATGTCACATGACAATAATAACAGTGAAAACACCTTGGGGAACCGTGACAATCAAATGCATCAAGATCAAGGAGATTTGCAGAACTTTAACGCGGTTCCTGCCCTTCAAAATTCACCACGTCAATCTCGTGAAGGCACTCCTAAATCACATTCTGATGAGCAGGAGCAATCAGAACATTTTGAGGGACCAGAAGAAGCTCTGCAAAGAATAATTGATGCACGGGTTAACCAAGCTCTTCAAGCGCTAGTTAACCGGTTACCTGCTGCGCCGTCCACACCTTCGCCTAATAACAATACGCTGGAGAATCCTCGTTCTGGCCTTGTTAATTCAAACGTAGGAACCCTCATTGAACCACGAGAAATGAATCCAGGTAATACAAATAATTCTTATTTACACAATTTGGTACTAACTTTGCAGACACGGCTCAAAGAACAAAACGAACGCATCGAGCAAATCCCTGGAGTTCCCCCAATAATCAAAGGAATAGATGCGGATAAATATTCACAACAACCTTGGAAACCGAGTGCTGCTCCCCTTTCAATCCCTAAAAAGTTTAAAATGCCCGACATTTCAAAATATGACGGCACAACCGATCCACGTGACCATGTGACGGCATTTACTACAGGGGTCAAAGGAAATGATTTAACTAAGCAGGAGATTGAGTCCGTGTTGGTCAAGAAATTTGGTGAAACACTCACCAAGGGTGCACTAACCTGGTATTCTCTTTTGCCTGAAAACTCTATAAACTCTTTTGCTGAGCTTGCAGATTCTTTCATTAAGGCGCACTCAGGAGCACAAAAGGTTGAAAAAAGAATGGAGGACATCTTTAAAATCAAACAAGGGGATACAGAGTTGCTCAGAGATTTTGTTGATAGGTTCCAACGCGAACGAATGACTTTACCCCGCGTACCAGATAATTGGGCTGCAATAGCTTTTGCGAGCAATCTGAATGTTAAAAGTTCTGAAGCCACGAGAAGACTTAAAGAAAGCCTTCGAGAGTTCCCTGCAACTACGTGGAATGATGTGTATAACAGGTACAGTACGAAGTTGCGAATCGAAGAAGATACCGTGCCTCGATTTCAGCATGAAGACAGAAGCAGTTCAAGAAGATCCGAAGCTGAAAAAAGATCAGGTAAAAATAGGTACGATCCTTATATGGGTCCTGCAGGAAAAGATTCACGAATAAAACAGGATAATCAACGATATGATCAAAAATCAAGAAACAAGGAGTCAGGCTCCTCATCGAGGTTTGCATATGTTCGAAACATACGCGGGGCACGAGATGATGATGGAAGTTTGAAGGCGAGATTTGGTGGATATAATTTCAATGTCACTACCTCTGAGCTCGTTGCTGTTTTAAGGAGCATGGGAGATAAGGTACGGTGGCCGAAGGAGATGCGATCGAATCCAAGCAAGCGCAATCCAGATCATTGGTGCGAATTTCATAATGATCACGGGCATAAAACTTCAGAATGTAGATTCTTACAAAGTGAAGTAGATCATCTATTGAAACAAGGTTATCTCACTGAGTTGTTTAGTGAGAAAGGAAAGCAGGCCTACATGAAAAACAGGCAAGAGCCGCCAAAACCCCCGTCACCCAAGAGAACCGTGAATGTTATAAGTGGGGGAGAAGATATTTATGGAGTAACATACACAGCTTCAAATAAAGTCTCCAAAGTCACAATCACGCACGGGAAACGAGTGCGTCAAACCTTAGAGGATGAAAGTATCACTTTTGATGATGCAGACATAGAAGGAGTGGTCACCCCCCACAACGACGCGCTGGTAATATCTTTACTTGTACATGATACTAATATAAAAAGAGTTTTGATTGATCCAGGAAGTTCTGCAAACATCATCTTATTAAGGGTACTACGTGAAATGCAAGCGGAGGATAAGATGATTCCAAAGGCGCATATTCTAACAGGATTCGATAATTCCAGTGTTGTAACTAAAGGAGAGGTAATTCTAACAACTTTTGCAGAGGGTGTTGTGAAAGATACCAAATTTCAGGTAGTAGATATGGAGATGGCATATAATGTAATCATGGGGAGACCGTGGATTCATGATATGGACGCTGTCCCGTCAACTCTACATCAAGTAATAAAATTCCCATCACCATGGGGAATCTGTCAAATTCGAGGGGAACAACATACAGCTAGGAGTATTAATATGGTAACAGATACGAGTGCTGTAAATAAAGTTGAAGAAGACATAGACCAAACCACAACGGCACGAGGAAAGACAGATATAGACTTGAGACCTGATATGATTCAAGAGCCTGAAGAGAATGAAAACATCAAAACAACAATTGAGGAGCTCGAGCCTGTGATACTATTTGAACAATGGCCTGAACGAAAGGTTTATGTGGGAGCCAACTTAAGCTCAGATACGCGAGGTATGTTAATTGAATTCTTAAAGGCTAACATGGATTGTTTTGCTTGGTCCCATGCTGATATGACAGGAATACCACCGGATGTAATGACTCGCAAACTAAATGAAGACCCATCTTGCATACCCGTAAAACAAAAGAAAAGAAAGCAAGGAGCTTTCAAAAACCGGGTGATTCAAGAGGAGGTCCAAAAGCTATTAAAAATTGGGTCAATCCGTGAGGTAAAGTACCCCGATTGGTTGGCTAATACGGTCGTCGTACCTAAGAAAAACGGTAAGTGGCGGGTTTGTGTAGATTATACCGATCTTGACAAAGCCTGTCCAAAAGATTCCTTCCCTCTACCTCATATAGATCAATTAATTGATGCAACTGCAAGGCATGAACTTTTAAGTTTCTTAGATGCATATTCGGGGTACAACCAAATAAAAATGGACGGTGATGAAAACAAAACTTCTTTCATCACAGACAGGGGGACTTACTGTTATAAAGTAATGCCCTTTGGTCTCAAGAATGCTGGAGCAACCTATCAAAGGTTGGTCACCAAAATGTTCCAAGAACATTTAGGAAAAACTATGGAGGTATATATAGACGATATGCTCGTCAAGACCCAGCATTCTAATGATCATATACTCATTTATCTGTTACATTTGGAATTTTGCAAAAATTTAATATGAAACTCAACCCAGAAAAATGTGCATTTGGAGTTGCCTCAGGTAAATTTTTGGGTTTTCTTGTTTCTAACCGTGGCATTGAAGTGAATCCCTCTCAGATCAAAGCAATAGAAGAAATTCCTGATATCCTTACAAGTAAGAAAGAGGTTCAAAGATTAACATGAAGAATTGCGGCTTTGGGGAGGTTTATTTCCAAATCTTCGGAGAAGTGCTTTAAATTTTTCGCAGCACTCAAAAAACAAGATCATTTTGAATGGAACGAAGATTGTTAACTGGCTCTCAGAAATTTGAAAGCTTATTTCTCAAACCCGCCGTTGCTAGCAAAACCGAAGGAGGGTGAAAAGTTGCTCATTTATTTGGCTGTATCAGAAGTTGCGATAAGTGCTGTCTTAGTTCGAGAGGACCAAGGTAAACAATCTCCTATCTATTATGTAAGTAAATCTCTGTTAGATGCTGAAACACGATACCCGCAACTAGAAAAGTTAGCTTTAGCTTTGATCATGGCATCTAGAAAATTGAGACCTTATTTCCAGTCCTATCCCATTGTTGTGGTTACTGCTTTTCCATTACGAAGCATTTTGCATAACCATGAGTTATCAGGATAGTTAGCAAAATGGGCCATAGAGTTAAGCGAATATGAAATCAGTTATCAATCTAGAACTGCAATAAAATCTCAAGTATTAGCCGATTTCATAGCTGATTTTAGTCAGGGAATGCATTTAGAAGCAGAAAAAGATTTACAAGTTTTTAATGGTGCAAACCCGGGGACTTGGATTTTATTCGCTGATGGTTCTTCTAATGTAAAAGGTGCAGGCCTAGGGATAGTTCTCGTACCTCCTACAGGTAAAACTATTAGACAAGCTATAAAATGTCATTCTATAACTAACAAGGAAGCAGAGTATGAGGCTGTAATTGCAGGTTTAGAACTGGCACGCGAACTTGGCATAACCCAGATTATAATCAAGAGCGATTCTCAACTTGTGGTTAATCAAATACTGGGGACTTTTACAGCCAGGGAAACTCGAATGCAAGAATATCTGGAAAAAGTAATAACACAATTCCAAACCTGGAAGGTAATGCAGATCCCAAGAGACGAGAATGCAGAAGCAGATGCATTATCTAATCTCGCGTCTGCAGCAGACGTGGCAAATGATACAAATACTTCAATCGTACATCTGTTTCATTCCGTCCTCGAACTTGATAAGAATGAGGTAAAATTTCTACTTGTGCTTACAGATTACTTCACTAAATGGGTAGAAGCAGGAGCTTTTAAACAGGTGCGGGAGAAAGAAGTTAAAGACTTCATTTGGAGAAATATAATATGTCGTTTTGGAGTACAAGGGAAATCGTCTGTGATAATGGACCACAATTCATAGGGGCCCAAATCACAGAATTTTTTGAAAGTTGGCAGATTAAAAGAATAACATCTACACCATATCATCCAGTGGGAAATGGACAAGCTGAGTCCACGAATAAGGTTATCGTTAACAACTTGAAGAAAAGATTGCAAGATTCGAAAGGTAATTGGCCTGATATATTACCTGGAGTATTATGGGCTTATCGTACAACGACAAAAACAAGCACGGGAGAAACCCCATTTTCAATGGTTTATGGTGCGGAGGCTTTGATTCCAGTAGAGATAGGAGAACCAAGCACACGGTACGTTCAAGCATCGGAGGAATCAAATGATGTAGAGATGCGGGTGAATTTTGATTTGTTAGAAGGAAGAAGAGAAACTGCACTAATAAGAATGGCGGCACAAAAGCAAGTAATTGAACGATACTATAACAGGAAAGCACGCCTCAGATTCTTCAAAATTGGGGACTTCGTGCTTAAAAAGGTGTTCCAATCTACAAAGGCTGCTAATTCAGGAAAGCTGAGTCCAACATGGGAAGGACCCTACAGAGTTCGAGATATTGCAGGAAAAGGAGCATACGAGTTGGAGACAATGGATGGCAAGCTATTACCCTCACATTGGAATGTTGTCCATCTAAAAAGATACTATTTTTGAGAAAAGTATCCACGGTCAGGTATCTCTATGTTAAAATTTATTTATTTTTAATTATTAAGAATTTTACTAACGATTTTAGATGCTAGGCAAAAACCCTAACTCGTGCCAAATGATGAGTCACGACCTGTACGGCAAAAGGGAATATTCTTAAATTCCCAGCCCAGGGTTACAATTAATCTGATGGAAAATTATACGGGTTAGGTAGTCTTCATCTCTAATCGAACCTCCGAGTCCCGCAAATTTTTCTGTTTCAGGAAAAGGACCAAGTTAAGAGGAAAAAACAAGTGCTTGAGGCTTCATGTTTCACAGCTCAAACACTTGGGGACTGTACAATAAACACAGAACGGATACGTGCGGAAAATAGATGCGTAAATCAAGAGACAAGTGTCGAGAAGAGATTATGGAATCCAAGCATAAGCATACATCATAGTATTCTTTATCATGGGAACAATAGAGTCACCTCTCAAACCCTTCCTAAAGATGGGGTCGGGACTATGTACTAAAACGGGTTATAAAGAAAAACCTCGTGTCTATTGTTCTTCTTTTATATAAATCTGTTACAAGGAAAAAGTTGCGAGAAAGTTATAGATGTACTTTAATACATGTAAATGTTTGTTCAAGTTCATAAATAAAAACTTGTCGAAGTTGTAGCATACAAAACATGTGTATTCCTATTTCTTTCATCGTATTATAACACCATTATGAAGTTGAGACGTCTTCTTCATTAAGTGTCTATAAAATAAAAGGGCCCTCTTTTATAAACCTCATGTTGATATTCCATGAGAAGAATCATAAAGCATTTTCAAAGGATAAAAATGCTAAGCTATTCTATAAGTCCTAATAAGTAAAAAGGCAAGAATAGAATATAAAGAAGTACTCATAAAACTTCTTAACATAAAAGACTGAGGAAAAACTTAGTCACCAAAATGTTTGTCTTACAAGTGTCCCATAATGCTAACTAGGGACTTCATTAAAAGATTCCTTCAAAATTGCCAAAGGATAACATTAACAATCGTTAAAAGTTGTAATATCACTTTCTGAAGCAATAACTGGTGCGGTCACAATTTCTGAAGAAGCAGCAATAGGAACGGTTTCAGCTGAGCTTGAAGTGATAACATCAATAAGGGAAGAAATAGTCACAGGAACTTCGATTCCCATAGACTGTACCATAGAAGTTTCAACCTCGGAAGCTGGAGTTACAACTTCAAGTACCTCAGTAACTGTTTCAGAGTTCAAAAACTCTTCTGTTCCAGGAGCTTCAAGGGCTGGAGAAGGAGTATCAGCAGGTTGTTGACCTTTTTCGATAGTGTCTATGACTTTGGCCAGCTCAGATTGCAAGTCAAAGTTTTCTTGTGTAGCCTCTATCAAAGCATCACGTCGAGAATTTAGAAAAGCCCAACTCACGTCTATGTTGAAATTTTCTTCAAGAGCATTATATTCCTTCTCCAAAGCCTTATATTCCTCTTCCCACATAGCAAGGTCATTTTTCATTGTTTGGTGCTCGGCTAAGTGAGAATCTAAGGAAGCTTCAAGAGAGGCATGGGAACTTTCCAAGGCACGAATTTTGTCAGAAGAAATCCTTAAGTCATTTTGAGCATGAGTTAAGTTTTGAGCTAACTCCCTTGCGTATTCTTCTTTCTTCTCCATGAGTGCCTTAAGTTCTTTAATCTCATCATTGACTTTAGATAGAGAACATTCCAGAAGTTCTTTATCCCTTTTACTCTGACCCCAAGAAGCATTCATAATTCCCAACTCAGAAGTTAAGCCACGATTTTGTTGCTCCAAGTGAGCCTTGCTCTCCTGCAATTCCTCTATAGTCACTTGGGCACTCTCAAATTGTTCTTTCCAGTTTGCTGCTTCAAATAAGGCATCTTCAGCTATTTTCCTAGCTTCAGATAGAGCCTTTGTAGACTCTCGCTCCTTTTTCTCCAATGTAGAGACTCGTCCCATCAGCTCAGTTCCAATAAGATTAGCCTACGGTTATAAAGCATAGAAGTGAGAACTTAGAAAGAAAAAGAAGGAAAGCATTTAAGGTTAAGAAAATTACCTTCAAAGTTGAATGAACTATGTCATTCATCAAAGTGTAACAACTATGGCTTTGCATCTTATTCTTTTCGATTTCTCCAATAAGAGGTTCGAGCCAAGTGTCAGCTCTCCCAGATTTTCTTAAAAGGCTTTGATTAGCAGGGATTTCGAGTGTGACACTTCTCATAGTCATGCTTCTATTGCTAGAACTTACTTCTACATGTGGGACAGATGAAGATGGAACAGCGGAAGGGGGAGTAGTAGAAAAGGTAAACACCACAGGAGTCGTGGGAGTTGAAGCAGGAACGGTAGAAGTAAACATAGGAATGGATGTAGGAGCAGTCAGAACTGGTGAAAGAGCAGAAGTGGTCAATGCTGACAAGGAAACACTTACAGTTGGCAAAGGAATGGAGGAAGTAGGTGCGAATGAAGAAAGAGGAACTTCATCAAAAACAGGTCCGAGTCCGTCACTCCCAAAACCACTATTAAAGAGATGCTGAGTTGATCCATTCGTGTCTCTTGGCACGGTGTCCTCGTCTGAAGGAATCAAAACAGGCTCGGTGGTCGAAGTTTGAGCAGGAGTATCTTCAATTTCATCATCGTTAATGACTCGTCTCCTAATTCGTGGCCTGGCTATTAACAAGGTACCTTCCTCTTCCTCATTCTTGGAACCTTCTCCTATAGTTTTCCTTTTTTGAAGTAAGGTTCGAGCCTTGTCCAAGTCAAGTGCAGCATTACCAGACATGCGGATGGCCGTAACAACATCAGCTGTCATTCCTTTGTTACCAAATCCTGATTAAAAGAAGGATACACAATCAACATTAAGGAAAAAATACTTAATGTGCAAAAAGAAAAGTGTGTAAAAAAGGCGATACCATGCGTTTTAACTTTCCAGCCATGTAAAGCAGAAATTGATTTCCAAGTTCTTTGTTCCTTAGGAGCAATCTTCAAAATTGAATCTACCCAACCACGAAAGTTGGGAACAGGTTCCACATCTCCCATGGTTGCTACAAAAAACCAAAAAGAGACAAATTTAGAAAAAGAATCGAAATTCTCAACAGAAAAAGAGGTACGGTCAAATAAAAAAAAACTTACGTGCAAAATTCCACTTCTCAGGGAAGGGAATATTTGTTTCACCAAGTAAATCCACCGTACGCACAGCAACGTAACGGGCATACCATCCACGATCATTGTCATCTTCTGTACTTACCAAAACCTTCTTGCTTCTCGCAGTTAAGGTAAAGACTCCATGACGTATCAAATTAGGGTGGTATAAATGGATAAGGTGAGAAAAGGTGAAATCAACAGTGGCTTTGGTAGAAAGATATCTCAAACAAGCCACTGCTCTCCATACTAAAGGACCAACTTGGGCCAAACAAATATTAAAGAAACGGCAAAAATCGAGGATGATTGGGTCAATTGGGGGATTAAAACCCAAAGTAAAAGGGTAAGTATAAACAAAAGAGTACCCAGTCCTAGAAGAAGAAATTCTTTGATTTATGGAAGGAATTGACATTCGAAGACTATTTTTCCAGTTACAATCTCCTCTGATGGTAGGGATTGTAAGTTCGGTCACTAATGTAGGATAAGTATCAGTTTTTTCTAAACCAGCAACTTGCTTTTGAAGAGATTGTCTATCACTTACAAAAGATAAATCATTTGGTACGATTTCATCAACTAAAGGTTCTCGAGAAGAATCAGGAATTTCTTTACCTTTAGAAGAAGGAGTTTTCAGAATAGAACTCCTAGAAGAAGAACCAGAAGAGCCGCCACGAGTAGATTCTAACCCTGTACGAAGTCTGCCTCCTCTGTCTCTTCTATGTCTAACAGGAGCATTGGGGAATTTGTCTAAAATTGGAACTCTTTTAGGGTTAGGGTTTGGAGACGCCATTGTTGAGCAAAGATGAATCGAAGGAGAGCAAAAGTAAGGAAGAAAAACGTTTGCTAAAGATTTATGGAGAAGAGGACAAAGGAAGAAAAGGTTAAGTATGTATATGATGGCAACCGTCAAACTTAGAAGAGTAATGATGGAAAGCCTATAATAAAGGCAACTATCACTTCGTGAATAGTGGGATTAACGAAACCTTGAAAAAGGGTGCAAAATAGCAGAATCAATCAAAAGGTGACACATGGACAGAACATTAAATGGAAAAGACAATTGAGACGATAATATTGTCATACGCATTGATTATGGCAAAAATTCCTTTTTTACGAAGGTCCACTTCCCAATTATTTAATTGATAAATAAATGGAAAGTGGGGGGACTATCTGTATTGGGAAAAAAGTTGAATTTATATTGAAGATGACGTGGCGTGACACGTGGACTGGACAAGTGGTCAAAGCGTAACAATTGGGAAAAAGGTACGGGAAATGACAGGTACGGGAAGAAGAAGTGAAATAGGCACGAGAAGCAGTTTAGACACGAGTCTCGTACCAATTCAAAGTCATTTAAAGCCAGTGGGTCGAAAGGCATTGAAGACATGAATCTGAAGACAAAAAGGAGTCCAAATTCAGTATTAAATACCTGATACGTTAGAAAATTGGTATTTAATAGGAATGATTGTGTAACGGCTCATTTAATGTCATTTATTGTGCATAATTGTCTCATTAAAGCTTAGGTTTTATTCCTTTATCTAGAATCAACTATAAAAGGAGGAAGTTGTATTGGGAAAAGGGCATCATTGACATCATACTGAAATAAAAAATTTGTTTACTGCTTTATTATTATTCTCAGAAAGCCTATTATTATTTTTTTTGGTCTCTTGATTATCAGTAACCCGATTTTTTATCTCAAATTCTAGTTTTGTCCAAAATAGTATTTATTTGGTAAAACAATAACGTGAGGACTGTTCACGTCCACTTGAACAAGAATACGTGGATTTAAACTACACTTCTCCTTGTAGCATCTGGAAACTTGCACTTTTAATCCCTTATTTCTTGTCTTGGCTTGTTTAAATCCGTCCTTAAGCTAAAACGTTTTCTTTTTCTATTACCTAGTGATTTGTCCATGGTACTCATGAGCTTGGTAAATCTCACTTAGAGGGAAAAGACTAAAGAAATAAGCACAAAACAAGCAAAGTATGCAATAAACGTGTTGGGGTAAAACAGCCCACTGATATTTTTGGGTCTAAGCCCAGACATTTTTCCTCAAAATCTCTCCCTCGAACTAAGTTCTAGGTGGCTCACTACCACAATTCATAGGTCTCTCCCTCGAACTAAGTTTTTCACGTGGTCAATTTCCGAGATTCATGACAACTGAAGCACACTACTAGCTTCTTCCTGTCTGTTTGCATTTCTAACCGAGCCGCACACTATCACTCTATCATTGTCATACTTGCCCCACTGAACCTGGGCTTTGATGCTAGTTATAGGGCTCAACCCAGCCCAAAGATACTGTTAAGGTCCTCAAAAGGCCTCGTACTATTAAGAGATTCCCACACTTTATATGTAGCTTTCCAATTTTTTCAGCTACCAACGTGGGTTCGCACACCCAACAAAAGGCTTTCCTTTGAACTCACGATGTCAATAAAGCAACTTTAGTCGTGCATTAAGCTCTAAGATTTATAGTCATTCGCAAAATGTATAATTGTTTTTATACTTGCATGAACATGGAAATTCCTTTTTAACTTTATCTTTTCTCGACAGACAACGGATCTGGAAATGATACATAGTTTAAGCAGCATTAATTCTCCATAGGTTTACAATCTTATAATTCAAACTGCGGCGAACTCTTTCAGGAAAATAAACTTGTTTTGTGGTTTCTTACAAACTTATTTTCAGTTTTATGACCCTACCTCTTTTTTAACACATGAAAGCTTTTACACATAAAAGATATAAAAAGGATCATTTTCTTAAATTATAAATTGTAAAGGGACATGATGTGCAAATAGCACGGAAAATAAATGCTGCAATTTTCAAATTATTTGTCGAAAATGAAATTCCTAATTGGGAGGACTAAACGATCTATATGGGCGTGGTCCTGCTTGTGCCCGCTTAATTTCAAGATCTTGTATTTTCCCAAACTGGAAATAAACAAAAGAATAATATTGGAGAAACCTAATGATCAATTTCACGTGAAAATCAAACTTTGAATATATAAATGTATCAATCAAAGCTTTTTTAAAGAAGCAGATCACATGTTTTTTCTCGTAGAGTTTCTTTCAATTCAGTCTAGTAGCATATTCCAGTATCCGTCCAATTTTAATATATTTTCGTTCTGTGATTCTACTTTTCTCCTTTATATAAGTGGAAAATGTTTTTATTCCGTTTTCTCTGGATATAATTAATAATAGGATATTCTATTTCAATATTTATCACCGACCATTATACTAATTTTCCTCCCAAAACGAAAGATAAATTCATGTTGATCTTCCATTAGTGCTCCCCATTAGAGATAACAGCGACATTCTACGAACTTTAATGGTTTACTTTACAATGATCGGTTAGAGTAATATTTTGTCAGCAAGCACTCATTGTTAATACAAAAATGTATATAAAAATATCATAATATGCTAGTACTTTTTAAGGGAAGCTTGGTGCACAAAGTATTCAGTGTTCTCGCAATGTTCGGGAAAAGACCGCATCCCAAGGGGATATGATATAGGCAGCTTACCCAAACGCGAACATCTACATTGAACCATTCTCCGAATCTCTACCGGCAAAGTAAGGCCGCGCTCAGGAGAGCATCAAATAAACCACACATTGTAACGACCTGGCCGGTTGTTTTGAGAGTATGAGCCCCGAACCCCTATTTATTGCTTCCTCTGCTTTATTTTATGCTTACATGACTTGGTGTCGAGTCACCATTTTGTACCATCCCGGGAAATGTGATGGCAGATGCCCTGAGTCGTAGGGCGAAGAGTTTGGGCAATATAGCATATCTACCAACAGTAGAGAGGCCATTGGCATTGGATGTTCAGGCCTTGGCCAACCACTTTGTTAGATTAGATGTTTCTGAGCCGAGTCGAGTTTTGGCTTATGTGGTTTCTCAGTCTTCTCTTTATGACCGTATCAGGGAGCATCGGTATGATGGCCCCCATCTGCTTGTCCTTAAGGACACGGTTCAGCACGGTGACACTAAGGAGGTTACCATTGGAGATGACGGTGCATTGAGGATGCAGGGCAGGCTGTGTGTGCCTAATGTAGATGGGTTGCGCGAGTTGATTCTCCAGGAGGCTCACAGTTCGCGGTACTCCATTCATCCAGGTGCCGCGAAGATGTATCAGGACTTGAGGCAACATTATGGTTGGAGGACAATGAAGAAGAACATAGTAGAGTATGTAGCTCGGTGCCTAAATTGCCAGCAGGTGAAGTATGAGCATCACCGGCAAGGTAGATTGCTTCAAAAGCTAGAGATTCCGGAGTGGAAATGGGAGCGAATCACTATGGATTTTGTTGTTGGGCTCCCACGGACTCAGAGGAAGTTCGATGCAATTTGGGTGATTGTGGATAGGTTGACCAAGTCGGCTCATTTCATACCAGTGATGACTACTTATTCTTCCAAGCAGCTGACTCGAGTTTATATTCGCGAGATTGTCAGGCTTCATAGCGTGCCGGTATCCATCATCTCTGACCGGGGTACGCAGTTTACATCGCGGTTCTGGAGGGTCGTACAACATGAGTTAGGTACTCGGGTTGAGTTGAGCACAGCATTTCACCATCAGACGGACGGTCAGTCCGAGCGCACTATTTGGATATTGGAGGATATGCTCCGTGCGTGTGTGATGGATTTTGGGGGTTCTTGGGATCAGTTCTTGCCACTTGCGAAGTTTGCCTACAATAACAGTTATCAGTCAAGCATTCAGATGGCACCGTATGAGACTTTGTATGGTAGGCGGTGCCGGTTGTGCCCGCTAAATTTCAAGATCTTGTATTTTCCCAAACTGGAAATAAACAAAAGAATAATATTGGAGAAACCTAATGATCAATTTCACGTGAAAATCAAACTTCGAATATATAAATGTATCAATCAAAGCTTTTTTTAAAGAAGCAGATCACATGTTTTTTCTCGTAGAGTTTCTTTCAATTCAGTCTAGTAGCATATTCCAGTGTCCGTCCAATTTTAATATATTTTCGTTTCTGTGATTCTACTTTTCTCCTTTATATAAGTGGAAAATGTTTTTATTCCGTTTTCTCTGGATATAATTAATAATAGGATATTCTATTTCAATATTTATCACCGACCATTATACTAATTTTCCTCCCAAAACGAAAGATAAATTCATGTTGATCTTCCATTAGTGCTCCCCATTAGAGATAACAGCGACATTCTACGAACTTTAATGGTTTACTTTACAATGATCGGTTAGAGTAATATTTTGTCAGCAAGCACTCATTGTTAATACAAAAATGTATATAAAAATATCATAATATGCTAGTACTTTTTAAGGGAAGCTTGGTGCACAAAGTATCCAGTGTTCTCGCAATGTTCGGGAAAGATCGCATCCCAAGGGGATATGATATAGGCAGCTTACTCCAACGCGAACATCTATATTGAACCCTTCTCCGAATCTCTACCGGCAAAGTAAGGCCGCACTCAGGGGAGCATCAAATAAATCACACATTGTAACGACCTGGCCGGTTGTTTT
This sequence comes from Nicotiana attenuata, assembly GCF_001879085.1. Lineage (NCBI taxonomy): Eukaryota > Viridiplantae > Streptophyta > Magnoliopsida > Solanales > Solanaceae > Nicotiana > Nicotiana attenuata. The sequence continues at coordinate 1,105,748 of NW_017670265.1, read as the reverse complement.
GAGAGTATGAGCCCCGAACCCCTATTTATTGCTTACTCTGCTTCATTTTATGCTTACATGACTTGGTGTCGGGTTCGAAAGTTGAGGTCGAAGAACATTGCTTCAGTGAAGGTTCAGTGGAGAGGTCAGCCAGTCGAGGAGGCGACTTGAGAGACCGAGCATGATATGCGCAGTCGTTACCCTCATCTTTTCACCACTTCAGGTATGTCTCTAGACTCCTTCGAGGACGAACGATTGTTTTAAGAGGGGGAGGATGTAACGATCCGACCGGTCATTTTGAGAGTATGAGCCCCGATCCCCTATTTATTGCTTCCTCTACTTCATTTTGTGCTTACATGACTTGTCGGGGTGCTTGGTGTCGGGTTCGGCAGAGTTTCGGAATGAAATGGGACACATAGTCCCTAAGTGTGAAGTTTGAGTTGTAAGAGTTGACCGTAGTTTGACCTGTGTGAAGACGACTCCGAAATGGAGTTTTATCGCTTCCAATAGCTCCGTATGATTATGGTCTTACAAGCACGTCCGGATGTTTATTTGGAGGTCCGTAGGTTATTTCGGCGTTATTTGGTGAAAGTTAGAAATTTGAGGATTTCTTGAAAAGTTTGATCTGGAGTGGACTTTTTGATATCGGGGACAATTCCGATTTCGGAAGTTGGAATAGGTCCATAATGTCAAATGTGACTTGTGTGCAAAATTTAAGGTCAATCGGACGTGGTTTGATAGATTTCGACATCGTTTGTAGAAGTTGGAATTTCCTTAGTTCATTAAGCTTGAATTGGGGTGCGATTCGTATTTTTACCGTTATTTGATATGATTTGAAGGCTCGACTAAGTTCGTATGATATTTTAGTATTTGTTGGTTAAATCGGTTGAGGTCCCGAGGGCCTGGGATGTCATTTGGATCATGTTCGGAACATTTCGGGACTTGTTGGATTGCAGAAAATCGTTGATGCTTGATGACGGTTTTCTTCCGTGCGTTCGCGAGAGGATCTCACATTTGTGAAGAGGTTTAGGGTGGCAGGTAATTAAAGTTCTTCGCGTTTGCGTCTAAGCCCACGCGTTCGCGAAGAAGAAGAGTGGCTGAGGGGGGACCTCACGCTTGGCCTACGCGTTCGCGTGAGAGGCTCCGTGTTCGCGAAGGCCTGGGGTCAGTGACCATCATGTTCGCGAGTGGGCTCTCGCATTCGTGTAAGAGGTTTTTGGGCAGAAGCATTTTTGTACTTTTGGGACTACGAGGCGGTACCTCGGTAGCGCCTCTGTTGTTTACCCCTATTTGTCGTGTTGTTACTTTTTTGTAATTTCTCATTGTTATATCTCAGTCTTTTCATTTATTATTATATCTTCTGCCTTGTTTCCTTTTATTCCAGTAGGACTCTGACATGACCTCGTCACTACTCTACCGAGGTTAGGCTTGGCAGTTGCTGGGTACCGTTGTGGTATACTCATACTACTCTTTTGCACATCTTTTTGTGCAGACTCAGGTACCTCCTACCAGCCCCGATATCAGTGAGCATTGAGTACGTGGAGACTTCAAGGTATATCTGTCAGTGCCCACAGACCTTGGAGTCCCCTCTACCTTTATGATGTTGTTTTTCCTTATCTTCATTACACTCTGATGTATAGAGATATTTAGAATTTCTCTAGAGCTTGTGACTTATTTCTACCGAATTTTGGGAGTTGTAATCATTTTAAATTGCAGTTTTACTTATTTCAGATATAGTATGTTAATATTCATAACATTTTAAGATATGACACGGATACACATATATACATAAGTTGCATAGATATGTACGCTCATGTACGTATGGTAAATTGGTAATTGAATCTAAAATATGGAGCAGTCAAAATGTAAATCACGTTTGCTTCAAGTTCAGTTGGATTTAACCTCTATTAGACAAGATTGATTCAAAAACATGATTTCAAATTTTTAAAAATTTAGGTTATAAACTTATAAACTGGATCACAGCAGAGACTTCTAATTAACAAACACTTCTGCTGTGGTGTTAGTATTTTTCACTTCATAATTTCCTTTTTATAAAACAATCTTACTAATGGGAGGTTAATTCTTCCACCGCACATAATGGTAGGTTTGTGTTCCCTCCTCCTCTTTGAAGAATTAACCAAAATACTCACCAAACCAACCGCTTTTAACTAAAAATAGACAGTGAATGTATAATATATATTACATATAATTCTATCACGACCCAAACCCCGCACTGGTCGTGATGGCGTCTCTCGTGAAGACGAGGCCAGCCAACTAACCCAACTCGTCTTTTCAAAAATAACTGAAACATGAATAAATAGCTAAAATATGACTTAACAATATTAATTAACGAAAATACAACCCAACACAGCCCTAATCGGGGTGTCACAAGTCACGAGCATCTATCAGAATGTAAATCCGCTACAAGGTCTAAAGTATACAAAACCGGAATAATGAACAAAAGAGAGGATAATGGTACTGCGAACGCAGGCAGTCACCTCGCTACTCCTATAGCTCTGCCTCTGATCAGCCAAAACCCGCTACCGAGTGAACAAATACCTGCATCTGCACGCGAGGTGCAGGGAGTAAAGTGAGTACTCCAACTCAGTGAGTAATAAGGGTAAATAATAACTGCGCAGTAAGAAATCACGTAAAGCAAACCATCATGCTATATAGGAGTAGTGTAAAACCTTTTGAGAAAAACAGTGAAGCTGTGAAATCTTTAGAAATATCTTAGCTCAGTTTAAAACTTCTTTGAAAATGACTTTTTCAACATTTTGCAAACGAATGCAATTCGAATAGTGCAGATAAGCACAGAAGTCCGCCCCTCGGGCACCACACTCAATTAACAGATAATGTCAGGCAATCCAGTAGATATCACATGAAGTAACACAAACAACAGGTAAGGCAAGCAAATAAGATAAAGTAAACACACAGAACAGTACTAGTACCGCTGCGGCGTGCAGCCCGCTCCACATACCGATGCGGCGTGCAGCCTGATTCGTTTATCGTCGACGGCGCTCACTGGGGGTGTGCAGACTCCGGGAGGGGCCCCTTACGGCCCAAGCGCAATAATAAGCCATCTCGTGGCATCAACTAGGCCCTCGGCCTCATATCAATATCAATACAATACCGCTGCGGCGCGCAGCCCGATCCCAAACTCAGTCCAAAATCATATAAGCCCCTCGGGCACAATAATATCAAAATATTCAGCCCAAACTTCATTAAAAATATTAATTAAGTTTCAAGTTTAAGAAAAGGTGGCTGAGTTTGCAAAATAGTATTAAATACTAGGACTGAGTTTAATGATATGTAAAAATGGTAAGAACCAGTATACAATCCTGAGATCATCATGCTGAAGCCCAATATAGCAATCAGCTCAACTT
>NW_017670265.1:1087633-1102373 GCF_001879085.1 Nicotiana attenuata | reverse complement strand
TAATAAGTGAATTTCAGTCAAATACGCAGTATATTTGGACTGAGTTTAATGATATGTAAAAATGGTAAGAAACCAGTAATAACAATCCCTGAAGGATTCAATCAATTGGCACGAAGCCCAAATATAGCAATCAGCTCAATTAAAATGATAATAAGTGAATTTCAGTCAAATACGCAGTATATTTGGACTGAGTTTAATGATATGTAAAAATGGTAAGAAACCAGTAATAACAATCCCTGAAGGATTCAATCAATTGGCACGAAGCCCAAATATAGCAATCAGCTCAATTAAAATGATAATAAGTGAATTTTAGTCAAATACGCAGTATATTCATCTACCGGGACGGACTAAGTCACAATCCCCAACGGTGCTCTACCCTACGCTCGCTATCCGGCGTGCAAGTCACCTCAATATAGCACTACGATGTGCAGATACGGGGTTTCAAACCCTCAAAATATCATTTACAATCATTACTCACCTCAAGCCGGCCAAAATCCTAGCTCACTATGCCCTTGCCTCTCAAATCGACCTCCTCGCGCGTCGAAACTGACCAAAACCACAACGAATACGTCACAATATGCCAATGGAACAATACCCAATCAAAAACAATCGAAAAATAGCGAAAATCTCGAAATTAGCAAAAATCAGAGCCCCGGGCCCACTTCTCGAAAATCAGAAAATTTAACATCAACAGACTCCTTATCTCGCCACAAGTCTATACATATAAAGATCACCAAAATCGGAGTCCGAATGACCCCTCAAATCCCAATTTGAAATATTAAAACACAAGCCCTAGTTCTTCTCCTTTTTGCTAAGTTTCCATGGATTTCAAGGTCAATTTCACAATAAAATCGTGTTTTTAGTTCATAGGGCTTACCTCCAATCAACCCCAGTCGAAATCCTCTTCAATTCCCGTCCAAAAGCTCTCAAGGATGCTCAAAAATGGTGAAAATAGGGCTTAGCTCGCGGATGAAATATTTATTAAAATCCTTCTGTCCAGAGATAATTTCCTCTATGCCCCACAGCGTAATATTATCTCAATGGTCAATAACAAGGCATGAGAGACCATAAGCTTCTTTAAGCTAAAGTGACACATTGGACATATTCAAGTGGTTGGCTATTTGCATGCACATTTTCTCCAGCATGAGAGAAATGAGAGATCACAAAATTGCTTCTGACAAAATACCCTTCGCGAACGCGGTTACCCTCACGCGAACGCGAAGCTCTGGACCCCTACTCTACGCGAACGCGGCTACCTTCATGCGAACGCGAAGGGCAACTGCCCTTGGACCTAATTTCTTATACGCGAACGCGGACCTTCTCCCGCGAACGCGAAGCACAGACCTCGTTACCCTTCGCGAACGCGTGACGCCTTATGCGAACGCGAAGGTCAAATTCCTGGCCTCCCACATTCCTTCTACGCGATCGCGGCCAGCCCCTCGCGAACGCGAAGGCCAATTCTTCTGCAACCGCTGATGAACAATTTCTGCAACACTTCAACTTGGAAAATGGCCCGATTGACCGCCCGAAACTCACCCGAGGTCCCCGGGACCTCAACCAAAAGCACCAACACACCCCATAACATCATTCAAACTTATTCCAATCATTAAAACACCTCAAACAACACCAAAACTATCAAATTACATCGGATTCAAGCCTATGTTCTTCTAAAACTTCCGAAATACACTTTCGGTCAAAAACCCGACCAAACGATGTCCGAATAACCTGAAATTTTGCACACACATCCCAAATCACATAACGAAGCTACAGCAACTCTCGGAATTCCATTCCGACCCTCGGATCAAAATCTCACCTATCAACCGGAATTCGCCAAAATACTAACTTCGCCAATTCAAGCCTAATTCTACACCGGACCTCCAAAACCTATTCCGATCACGCTCCTAAGTCACAAATCACCTAACAAAGCTAACCAAATCATAAAAACTCCGATCCGAGCTCATATACAAATAAGTCAACTCTTGGTCAAACCTTTCAAATTCAACGCTTTCAACTGAAACTGTTCTTTCAAATTCATTCCAAATTTTTCCTGAAAACCAAAACCAACGATCTGCGTTAGTCACAATACATAACACGGGGCAAGTCATGCCCGAGAACTGGCGATCAAAGTGCAAAAGTTCGAAACGACCGGTCGGGTCGTTACATCCTCCCCCACTTAAACACACGTTCGTCCTCGAACGTACCCAGAGTTGTTATAAAAGCCAACCACTCGCTGAATAACCTTACCATGCACATACCCGGGGGTGATCCCACTCACCCTATCTCATATAGGCCCGATAACACATTGTAACTGATTTTTCACCATCCAATCTAGACCATAAGCCATAGAATCACATTTCACTTTCCAAAATCATACACAAGATCAGAACCTCACATCTCTATTCAGAATAAGCCAGAACCAGCTGTAATAACCCCTGCCTGCAACCTCAAATGCAATTATCTGATATACCACGTAACTCAAACACATGTAGTGATAACTTTCATTCACAGCAGCTACACACAACACCCGAATACCGGTAGAAAACCTCCTATCAACTAAAGTCTCATTCCAACACTTCCATATACTGCCAATGATAAATGAAACACGCAATAAATCACAACCATTTCTCAAATCAGCCATCCATAAGGTTACTTCTCCTTTGGCAAGGACCATAGCAAGTTTCTGAACCGAACCTCGATATTTATCCTTCCAACAAGCTGAAATCAAATCCGTTCGTATTCATTAATGACCCCAACAATCACCTCGAATCCAACACATCTCTCTGGTGACATGACACATCGATACAAGCCTAAGCCACAACTTACATAATTTGCGCACCAATAAGAAACGGTCCGGATATCCTCAAATCATGAAAATGACCCCAAACGAAAGAGTTGTATCTCAAGCTCATCAGTATCATCACAACACAAAGCTGAGACCCCGTCTCACATCATAGAAATAGAACACATGAGTCTACCCCGAAAGGTCGTGTTTCCACGTAGCCTCGCAACAAATCATTACACCCACGGTGAAACAAGTAACACATACCTGTCATACCTCTTTTTTTACACTCCTACCCCGAAGGATAAATGTATAAGGGAGTTTTTCCATTTAAAGTGACATTATTCGAAATGGGATTATTTATTTATTTTTAGAGTCGCCACTTGGGATAGGATTGGCTTTTGGTGTCCCAAGTCACCGATTTAATTTAAATCCCAAATCGAGGAAAAATTCGACTTCCCAATTGGAGTCTGCGAACCAGAAATTCTGAATAAGGAATTCTGTTGACCCGAGGGAAGGTGTTAGGCACCCCCGGATCCCGTGGTTCTAGCACGGTCGCTTAAATTATTATAAATGGCTAAAATCTAATTTTTATACATATTCCAACCTATAATGCAATTTTTAAGATTATTTACCGCTTTAGTTATTTTTACGAAAGTGAACGCCGTTTAAGAGCGTGTTTTTGGATCACGTCACATGAAATGCACCCGGATCCTCGACACCTCTTATTCAACGTTTTGGGATTTGGATTTGGGTCGCATGAAATGCACACCCGTATTTAGGAAGGTAATATTATTAAAACAACGCGCCTAAAGCAACTACGCATTTTTAACTTTGCGAGGGCCAAGGAAATTAGCTAAATGGCGCGCCTCGATTCCTAAGGATTTAAAATTAATTAAATGAGGGCCATGCATTTTAGAGATTTTATTTGGCACGGCACACCTCGATTTCAATTTTAAAGGGTCGTACTCAACTAAAGCAAACTACGGATATTCATCAATATTAACGGCCTAAGCATACTCCTAACAATTAAATTAACTCGGATAATAGAAGAAATCACCAAATCCTCCAATATAGAAACTACATGCTTCATAAACAACTACTACTTACTAGAGCATCAACGCCCACCAGAGAAAATGAAACTGAACCTCCTAGTCCTAAGCTCCCATTCACATAATATACCATTAATTCAATGGTCTAATTTGAAAGACTAGTGGCATCAGACAAGAGGTTTAACAAATAAAGTAATCATGAAGTAGAGTTGGTGCAAAAGGAAACTTATAATAGTAACAAAAATAGGAAAGGAGTCAACAATTTCCCCTTGACAGACGGTTCATCAAATTTATTATTTAAAAACAAAGAAAGGGTTAATCCATTAATTCCACCACATCATAGAAATCAGGCTGGCCACTATATGAGATGAAACTCACGAGTTTTCAATAAACGACCATACAATTCTACAGCAATCAGACTCAACAATCAGGCGCAGTACACGAAAATGGTGCAAAATCCGATCCAGAAAACTATAAAGAATTTGAAGGAGAAATGAAGCTACTGTCCAACATCGAGACTCACATGGATAACTTTGACACTTAGAAAATTGGAAGATCAAGAACAACTCGTCTTCAGAATTAAAAAGCCAAATAAAATCAATCTAAAAACAGTCTTCATTAACAGCACAAATTACTGAACTCAAGATACCAAACGTACCAAATGCAAGTACGAGAACTGAAATTAAAGAAAACAGTAGGAGATACATGAAGCGGACAGAACTAAAGAACTTTAATGAAGTTGGAAAATCTAATAATCAGAGTACCATTTGAAGCAGAGTGGGATAGAAGAAATGCACCTTAGATATATTTTTCCAAATGAAATCTGCAAACGTTTAACAAAAACTCGACGGGATTGCGACAAAATTCAATAGCGGACCTCGAATCGGCACCTCGGATTTGCAAACAGACAGCTCGAACCCCAAACTCGAACTCGACGGCAAATTTGGACGCTGTGAGTCCTTCAAATCAAACATGTACTCCCTCTGACTCTATTTTTAGAACAGAACTTAGAGGAATACCTCAAATCTTTGCTGAATCAATTGTTTTTGTTCAAATCAAAACAAACGAAACCTTACATCTAATTTAGCTTTTGGATTAATGGTGGTGAAAGTGTTTGGTAAGTGGAAAAAGGGGTGGAGATGTAGCAGAACGGATGGGAGGGACGGGTCGTCTATTCTTTGTATTGCGGCGCTCTCCAGCTTTTGGCGTTCTTTTTTTTTTGGTGTCCCCTGTATTTGTCGTGTAGGTAGTATTATATAGGGTATGTGTTTGTGGTGTAGGTAGTATTATATAGGGTAGGGATTAGGTTAGGGGTATGGGCCTAGGAACTATGGGCTAGGGATTTTGGGCCAAAGACTAAAAAAATGGACTATAAGATTTATAAAAACGGGATAAACCAACCTAAAACTAATTCTTTCTTCTAAAATTATGTACAATTATAATATAAAAATATAAAACTAATTTTAATTAATTGAACTAAACTATAAAACATAAAACTATTTTTTTGTGTGTGTGTTTTCAAGATTATAAAAATAAAGATAGGGTACTATTTTTCGTAATTTTTTTTAAGATTAAAAATGACTGTAAAATATTAATAAACCTATTTTTTGTAATTTTTCATTTTCTTGTAATAAAATAAAGTAAAATAGTAAAAATTAGTTGAAATGGCGATATTAGGCCTAAACTAAATATTTACATGCTAAAATGGGTAAAATTTTGGGGAGGGTCAAAAATCACATGTCAACAATACCATGCAAACCCGATAGAACATATCCGATACGCCATTTACCGAGCAACTCCCAATTACTCTTCCCGCTCGACTTCCATTATGAAATTCCGATAGAACCGCACCATAGGTGCCTATAACCAACAGATCGTAACGTCTCCCAACACTGAAAGATAACTCATACATCCCCCTAATTGCTAATAGCTCATTAACAACCGAATCAACACATCCCTCGCCAGCAACAACTCGAAGTCAACAAGCCGTCTCGATGCCGGACACATATCCATATAGGTCTCCCAATGGACTACACATCAACTCTAGTTACCCACAATAGATAAATAATCCTTCGAAGGTTCACAATGACTGAATCATAGCGCATACTAACATCTGACTAACTTACCCACATTTCGTCATCCACAACCACGAGCTAACCTGTATATGAGAACTTCCAATCTCCAAGTCCATAAAATACACGAATTACCATATCTGATCCCAATTTCGCCACTCGCATATATAACTTGCCTCTAGTACTCAATCATCCCACGAGAGATACTCTAAGATTCTTCTGTGCTGCCAAGCAAACTCGAATGTCAGCAGCCGATCTGACAAGAAGTGCTGCAATACTACCAAAGTACCATCAACTTAATCACATTGCCTCTTTCTGAAACATATACCCTCGTAAAATCACTTCAATTAGCATTTCCGCTTCCTTAATCATCTAAAGATCACTTCTCAAACCATCTGAAGCTCATTTCTCTAATTATCTGAAACTGCCCGTGCTGCCTAAGAATTTATGACCTTCCATTCAAACCTGAACTGTGACCTTACACATGCCAATCTCAATCCTACACAACATATCGCATGTGCCATACCATCCTAGGATAACACGAGAACTTCATATCCCTTCCGAGCCACAAACATCTACGTACTCAACTAGTCAAGAAATTTCCATTGATCCCATCTCGAAGAAAATCATTACACATCCTATACCTCTCATATTCGTAGAAAATGCACCGCCCCAGCCACGGTAGAAATCAACAAGAACTCTCCCAATTCCGTTTGCACAAATTAAACTGCCAGGACTGAATCCTTCTAACTAGACCAAGCTAAGCAAGCCATCAAAGCCCATGAGCATTGTTGCAAAATACCTGTAAGGACCCACTACCTCGAACACATACAAAGAATTGATCATGTCCTTACCATACCGATACGGTCTACTATCAAACCATTCCATCTATCTGAATTTCCTTCTGATTCATTTTCAACTTGATGCTCCCTCTTGCTGTAGTACCACAATCTCTCAATCCCAGGCTCACTACACGAGACCCAAGCACAAGACCACACTGTCTAGGACCCATAGGCCGCTGAATACTCTCTCAAATATTACCAGAAACATTACGCTCCCGAATACTTTAATCTGAAGAACCTCTTGCGAATCCGAATCCGTTACCTTTACTTTCCCGATACTGATACATAGAACCCCATAATTAACATAGAAATACCACAAATCTGAACCTCTTCCAATGAAAACACAGTTTCTAACCACGCATGCAACTTTAAATACCCGATTGTTTCCTGCAGAATCTTGAACACATTAGAACCATTCTCGAAAGTCATTCGCTCTTATTCAAACTACAAATTACCTGACCTAACGAACAGAACCACCCGTGCCTCATTGGCACTCCGATACGGCAAAAATGAATCCTCATCCCAGTACAACCAAGCAACTTCCTGCTATATGCGCCGAGCATTCTTTACCAATAACACTCTAGACATTCCGTGATTCTCATACCTTATGAAGCATAATATAACCTTTGTCAAAATATTCATTTTCTCTAGCCATAGCTAATTCACTTGCACGCCCCAAACTGGAACTAACATAGCACCTAACCGTGCATTCCATTGCTCACAGCAGACTCCCCCACTTGGCTCGAAGCCAAAGATTAAGACACACTCAATAAGCCATAACACTTTTACTCTATTGATGCCACAATACCATAGTGAGATTGAACTCAAATCATTTATAAGTTTGTGAAAACACAGATCATCCAGTACTGTAAATCTTCTTCAAATCTCGCATCCATCCCCGCAACCGTTAAGCCCACTCTCTTAAGCGACCCGAAATTTCAAATTTCAACACGTACCCTTCAATTACACATGAGATCTTCTAACATACACATAAGGATCACACCACTTCAGAACACTCCGCAGGAGATAACCCACCTGCTTCGCCTCACTATAACATTTTCGTATACTTTCCACCGTCATACACATTACACAGCCACTTAGTCTTCCTGAGTCTGAACTCATACCGCAACATGAAATTTACTTCACTCTCAATTAGGAGAAACGAAAAGATTCTTCACGCGCCCATAACTCGGAGCTACACATCCAATCACAATGGAAATCATACACTTAATAGTTCATCTATCATCCAGCAGACCTTGACCTTCCTCGTCACTTCCAAGTCACATAGATACATCTCGCAGTACTAATACACTCTTCACATAGCTACCCAGCCGTCACTTCCACTAATAGGGACACTACCGAACATATAAGTTCAAATCACTTATTCACACAATCAGCACCTCGCTGCTCAAGCAATAGGCAAAGATCCGGCCTCAAGTCCTTTAGACTGGCCCCAACATCAACTCACAGAAATCACATCTCGCCCCTCGATCGGGGAATCACAAGCCATCAAGGCACATCTGATACTGAGCGCTCATGTGCGCATACAAACGCGTGGAAGGAAATTTCAAGAGTTACATTTCAAGCTAAATCAAGGACGCACGATAAGAATTCAAGAATGTGAAGTTCCCTAAAGGTTCTGCAGCCTCTCGAGGATAAATACAAACGTCTCCGTACCGATCCGCGAGACTCTACTAAACCTGCTCATGACTCGTGAGACCTAGTAACCTAGGCTCTGATACCAACTTGTCACNACCGGGTGAACAAATACCTGCATCTGCACGCGAGGTGCAGGGTGTAAAAGTGAGTACTCCAACTCAAATGAGTAATAAGGGGTAAAATAATAACTGCGCAGTAAGAAATCACGTAAAGAAAACCATCATGCTATATAGGAGTAGTGTAAAACCTTTTGAGAAAAATAGTGAAGCTGTGAAATTTTAGAAATATCTTAGCTCAGTTTAAAACTTCTTTGAAAATGACTTTTTCAATATTTTGCAAACGAATGCAATTCGAATAGTGCAGATAAGCACAGAAGTCTGCCCCTCGGGCACCACACTCAATTAACAGATAATGTCAGGCAATCCAGTAGATATCACATGAAGTAACACAAACAACAGGTAAGGCAAGCAAATAAGATAAAGTAAACACACAGAACAGTACTAGTACCGCTGCGGCGTGCAGCCCGCTCCACATACCGCTACGGCGTGTAGCCTGATCCGTTTATCGTCGACGGCGCTCACTGGGGGTGTGCAGACTCCGGGAGGGGCCCCTTAGGGCCCAAGCGCAATAATAAGCCATCTCGTGGCATCAACTAGGCCCTCGGCCTCATATCAATATTAATACAATACCGCTGCGGTGCGCAGCCCGATCCGAAACTCAGTCCAAAATCATATAAGCCCCTCGGGCACAATAATATCGAAATATTTAGCCCAAACTTCATTAAAAATATTAATTAAGTTTCAAGTTTAAGAAAAGGTGGCTGAGTTTGCAAAACAATATTAAATACTAGGACTGGGTTCAATGATATGTAAAAATGGTAAGAAACCAGTAATAACAATCCTTGAAGGATTCAATCAATTGGCACGAAGCCCAAATATAGCAATCAGCTCAATTAAAATGATAATAAGTGCATTTTAGTCAAATACGCAGTATATACATCTACCGGGACGAACTAAGTCACAATCCCCAACGGTGCTCTACCCCACGCTCGCTATCCGGCGTGCAAGTCACCTCAATATAGCACTACGATGTGCAGATACGGGGTTTCAAACCCTCAAAATATCATTTGCAATCATTACTCACCTCAAGCCGGCCCCTAGACGGAGCACCACTGAAACTACCTGAACCTCGAGGCCTCTTAGTCTCCCTCTCCTCACGCTCCCGACGACGATCTGTCTCAATCTGACGAGCCGCATCAACTACCTCCTCAAATGTAACTGTTGTAGCCCTTTCTCTAGTCATCAATATGCGGATCGGATAGTTGAGGCCATCCACAAACCTCCTGATCCTCTCGCGATCTGTCGGGATCATCCACGTAGCATGCCGAGCTAGCTGTGTAAACCTCAACTCATACTGAGTCACTGTCATATCTCCCTGAGTCAACCACTCAAACTGACGACGCAGCTCTTCCCTGTGAGACTGGGGTACATACTTTTCCAAGAATACCGTAGAGAACTGCTGCCACGTGAGGGGCGCTGCTCCAATAGGCCTACGCCTCTCGAACTCCTCCCACCAAGTAAATGCAGTCCCTGTGAACTGGAAGGTAGTAAAAGCCACTTCACTAGACTCCAGAATACCCGCAGTACGAAGCATACGTTGGCACTTATCCAGAAAACCCTGGGCATCCTCGCCCTCAACACCACTGAATGTCGGGGGCTGAAGCCTACCGAACCTCTCCAACCGATGCTGCTCATCATCCGGTATAGCTGGAACCACATGAGCTGGAGCTGGTGCGACTGGCGCAACTGGAACAACTGCTGCAACTGGTGCAGCTGGCTGAACTGGCTGAGCTGGAGCTACCCCAGGTGTCTGTAAGCCCTGAACATCCTGCTCGGGTGTGCGAGCATCGGGGGTCTGATGACCACCCCCGGTCTGAGAAATAGTCGCGCTGTAGTAGCTGAAACCGCTTGAGCCAGGCCAGTGCAGACAGACAAGATCTGAGCCAAAGCCTCCTGGAGACCAGGAATCACGATGGGCACTGCCGGTGCCTGAACAGGTGCAGCTGGAGCATCTACAGCTGGAATTTGACCCTGAGCCTGGTCAACTGGTGGGTCAGCAGGTACTGTCCCTGCTGCCCTGCCTCTACCGCGACCACGGCCTCTAGGTGGCACTGGTGGTCGTCCGCCACGTCCGTTAGCACGGGTTCTCGCCATCTGCGAGAGAATAGGATACGGAAATTTAGTTTTTCATAAAAACAAGCCGCACGATTTGAATTTCAAGAAAGTGAAGTGTTTCCTAAAGGTTCTGTAGCCTCCCGAGGATAGATACGGACGTCTACGTACCGATCCGCGAGACCCTACTAAACCGGCTCATGACTCGCGAGGCCTAGTAACCTAGGCTCTGATACCAACTTGTCACGACCCCAAACCCGATCGTGATGGCGCCCAACAATATTGCTAGGAAAGCCAAACCACAATCGTTCCCAAATTAACCGTGAACCTCAAACCGACAATTTAAAGAGATTATAATACTTTTAGAATAATAATCCAATATTTATAATAGAATAATACAGAAAAAAATACGAAGTCTGATAAAACGCTCCCAAAGACCTGGGGTCACGAGCCTAGAGCCTCTAAAACAATCTGAATAACAATATCTGAACGAGAATACTCAAGTCTGGAAATGTATATATAAATAAAACTGAAATAGGAAGAGTAGTCAGGTCCTGCGAACGTCAAGCAGCTACCTCAACAACTCTGATAAGCTCTGGGAAACAAAGACTGCTCAGCTAAGCCTCCGGTGTACCTGAATCTGCACACAAGGTGCATGGAGTAGGGGTGAGTACTACCGACTCAGTGAGTAATAAGCATATAAAATGTCTGAAGATAAGAAATCCACGAAATGCCACAAAGTAAAGCTAAAACTAACAGTCCAACACCTGACTACGAACTAACAGCAAAACAACTTCAAATATATCNAAGCAGGAGCAGAGCTCTGAGCTGGAAGGGCACTCAGTGCAGGCTGGCTCTGCTGATGACCCTGACGACCACAGCCTGACGAAGCCCCACTGGACTCTGAACGACCTGACTGAGGAGGTCTGAAGGAACGACCTCTGCTACGCTGGAACTGGCCCCTAGACGGAGCACCACTGAAACTACCTGAACCTCGAGGCCTCTTAGCCTCCCTCTCCTCACGCTCCCGACGACGATCTGTCTCAATCTGACGAGCCGCATCAACTACCTCCTCAAATGTAATTGCTGTAGCCCTTTCTCTAGTCATCAATATGCGGATCGGATAGTTGAGGCCATTCACAAACCTCCTGATCCTCTCGCGATCTGTCGGGATCATCCACGTAGCATGCCGAGCTAGCTGTGTAAACCTCAACTCATACTGAGTCACTGTCATATCTCCCAGAGTCAACCACTCGAACTGACGACGCAGCTCTTCCCTGTGAGACTGGGGTACATATTTCTCCAAGAATACCGTAGTGAACTGCTGCCACGTGAGGGGCGCTGCTCCAATAGGCCTACGCCTCTCGAACTCCTCCCACCAATTAAATGCAGGCCCTGTGAACTGGAGGGTAGTAAAAGCCACTCCACTAGACTCCAGAATACCCGCAGTACGAAGCATATGCTGGCACTTATCCAGAAAACCCTGCGCATCCTCGCCCTCAACACCACTGAATGTCGGAGGCTGAAGCCTACCGAACCTCTCCAACCGACGCTGCTCGTCATCCGGCATAGCTGGAACCACATGAGCTGGAGCTGGTGCGACTGGCGCAACTGGAACAACTGCTGCAACTGGTGCAGCTGGCTGAACTGGCTGAGCTGGAGCTACTCCAGGTGTCTGTAAACCCTGAACAACCTGCTCGGGTGTGCGAGCATCGGGGGTCTGATGACCACCCCCGGTCTGAGAAGTAGCCGCCACGGTAGTAGCTGAAACTGCTTGAGCCAGGCCAGTGCAGACGGACAAGATCTGAGCCAAAGCCTCCTGGAGACTAGGAATCACGATGGGCACTGCCGCTGCCTGAACAGGTGTTGCTGGAGCATCTACAACTGGAATTTGACCCTGAGCCTGGTCAACTGGTGCTGGAATCTGACCCTGAGCCTGGTCAACAGGTGCTGGAGTCTGACCCTGAGCCTGGTCAACTGGTGGGTCAGCAGGTGCTGTCCCTGCTGCCCTGCCTCTACCGCGACCACGGCCTCTAGGTGGCACTGGTGGTCGTCCGCCACGTCCGTTAGCACGGGTTCTCGCCATCTACGAGAGAATAGAATACGGAAATTTAGTTTTTCATAATAACAAGCCGCACGATTTGAATTTCAAGAAAGTGAAGTGTTTCCTAAAGGTTCTGTAGCCTCCCGAGGATAGATACGGACGTCTACGTACCGATCCGCGAGACTCTACTAAACCGGCTCATGACTCGCGATGCCTAGTAACCTAGGCTCTGATACCAACTTGTCACGATCCCAAACCCGGTCGTGATGGCGCCCAACACAATTGCTAGGCAAGCCTGACCACAGTCGTTCCCAAATCAACCGTAACCTCAAAACCGGCAATTTAAAAAGAATATAGTAGTTTTAGAATAATAATCCAATAATTTATCGAAGAATAATACCGAGAAATACGAAGTCTATTAAAACACTCCCAAAAGATCTGGGGGTCACGAGTCTAGAGCCTCTAAACAGTCTGAATAACAATATCTGAACGAAAATACGCAAGTCTGGAAATGTATATATATGAGTAAAACTGAAATAGGAAGAGTAGTCAGGTCCTGCGAACGTCAAGCAGCTACCTCAACAACTCTGAATAGCTCTGGAAAACAAGGACCGCTCAGCTAAGCCTACGGTGTACCTGAATCTGCACACAAGGTGCAGGGAGTAGGGGTGAGTACTACCGACTCAGTGAGTAATAAGCATATAAAATGTCTGAAGATAAGAAATCCACGAAATACCACAAAGCAAAGCTAACACTAGCAGTCCTACACCTTACTATGAACCAACAGCAAAACAACTTCAAATATAACAGTCAAGTAAAATGTAATGATGCAATACAATGCACATGAACACGCTGTGGCGTACAGCCCGATCCATTTAACGTCGACGGCGCTCACTGGGGGTGCGTACAGACTCCGGAGGGGCTCCTTCAGCCTAAGCGCAATATAATCATACCATTCGCTGCGGCGTGCAGCCCGATCCATACTCAGTCCACAATATGCATATGAGTCACGTAACAGATTTAATTAATTTCCAAATTTTCAATTTATTAAGAAGAATATACTTTAGATATTTAACTTTCAGGAAAAGTGACTTAGCATTTCATAACAGTGATTAACACAGGACTGAGATCAGTGATTATACAAGCATGCTGTCACAATACAGGGTGGGTATCAGTCGCCAATATAGAAACATTCTTGTTCGGGATGTACCAAGTCACAATCCCCAATCATAACCAATCCCGCACCTGCCATGGGGTGCGAGTCACGCCCTACAATAGCGTCACAATGTGATAAGCCGGGGTTTCAAACCCTCAGGCCATCATATACACCAACTACTCACCTCTAACCGGTCGTAGAATGGTCCGCAATGCCTTTTCCTTTCGTATCGACCTCCTCGCGCGTCGAATCTAGTCAAAATCACAACGAGTACATGAATATGGGTTAAAGAAACATAATCCAATAAAAAATACTCGAAAAGTACTAAAATTCACGAAGTTGGTAAAACCCGAGCCCCGGGCCCACTTCTCGAAAAATTCCGAAAATCACACCAACAGATTCCTCGTCTCGCCACGAGTCCGTGCATATAAAGTTTACCAAAATCGGAACTCGTTTGACCCTCCAAATTCCACTTTTACATCACAGCTTTCCAAGCCCTAGCTTGACCCGTTTTTGATGAATTTTCTACAATTTATATGTAATTTCTATCATAAATTCGAATATTTAGGCCAGGGAACTTACCTCCAAGTGATTTCAGTCAAAACCCTCGAATTTCCTTGTTCAAAGCTCTTAAGAACGTCAACAATGGAGGAAAAATATGAAAGGGTCGCGGATGAAATATTATTTTAAAACCCTTCTGTCGCCCAGCGATTTTCGCTTCTGCGGTCCCGCTTTCGCTTATGCGGGACCGCTTCTGCGGCCACATTTCCGCTTAGGCGGTTTTCACTTAGAAGCCCGGACTTCGCTTATGCGACGCGAAGTCCCCTTCTGCGGTTCCTTCAAAACCGCTTCTGCGGCACATTGCCCGCTTATGCGGACCCACTGGTGCGAGCCACCTTCCGCATCTGCGGAATTTCCCTAGCCGGCCACGACCGCTTCTGCGACCACGTACCCGCTTCTGCGGT
>NW_017670265.1:1038005-1087618 GCF_001879085.1 Nicotiana attenuata | reverse complement strand
CTCCACGTCCTAGCTGACTGAGTGGGTGCGGAAAACAGGAGCAGAAGATGAGGGCTGATCCCTCTGCTGAGACTGTCTACTACGGAACCGGGGACACTGTCTCCTCATATGACCCAACTCACCGCACTTGTAGCAACGACCTGGAGCTGGAGAAGGGGACTGATGGGAACCTCTCGCTGCAGATGAACCCTGGGCTGAAGAAGCAGGAGCAGAGCTCTGAGCTGGAAGGGCACTCAGTGCAGGCTGGCTCTGCTGATAACCCTGATGACCACGGCCTGAAGAAGCCTCACTTGACCCTGAACGAACTGACTGAGGAGGTCTGAAGGAATGACCTCTGCTGAGCTGGAACTGGCCCCTAGACGGAGCACCACTAAAACTACCTGAACCTCGAGGCCTCTTAGCCTCCCTCTCCTCACGCTCCCGACGACGATCTGTCTCAATCTGACGAGCCGCATCAACTACCTCCTCAAATGTAACTGTTGTAGCCCTTTCTCTAGTCATCAATATGCGGATCGGATAGTTGAGGCCATCCACAAACCTCCTGATCCTCTCGCGATCTGTCGGGATCATCCACGTAGCATGCCGAGCTAGCTGTGTAAACCTCAACTCATACTGAGTCACTGTCATATCTCCCTGAGTCAACCACTCAAACTGACGACGCAGCTCTTCCCTGTGAGACTGGGGTACATACTTTTCCAAGAATACCGTAGAGAACTGCTGCCACGTGAGGGGCGCTGCTCCAATAGGCCTACGCCTCTCGAACTCCTCCCACCAATTAAATGCAGGCCCTGTGAACTGGAAGGTAGTAAAAGCCACTCCACTAGACTCCAGAATACCCGCAGTACGAAGCATACGCTGGCACTTATCCAGAAAACCCTGGGCATCCTCGCCCTCAACACCACTGAATGTCGGGGGCTGAAGCCTACCGAACCTCTCCAACCGACGCTGCTCGTCATCCGGCATAGCTGGAACCACATGAGCTGGAGCTGGTGCGACTGGCGCAACTGGAACAACTGCTGCAACTGGTGCAGCTGGCTGAACTGGCTGAGCTGGAGCTACCCCAGGTGTCTGTAAGCCCTGAACAACCTGCTCGGTGTGCGAGCATCGGGGGTCTGATGACCACCCCCGGTCTGAGAAGTAGCCGCCGCTGTAGTAGCTGAAACCGCTTGAGCCAGGCCAGTGCAGACAGACAAGATCTGAGCCAAAGCCTCCTGGAGACCAGGAATCACGATGGGCACTGCCGGTGCCTGAACAGGTGCTGCTGGAGCATCTACAACTGGAATTTGACCCTGAGCCTGGTCAACTGGTGCTGGAATCTGACCCTGAGCCTGGTCAACTGGTGGGTCAGCAGGTGCTGTCCCTGCTGCCCTGCCTCTACCGCGACCACGGCCTCTAGGTGGCACTGGTGGTCGTCCGCCACGTCCGTTAGCGCGGGTTCTCGCCATCTACGAGAGAATAGAATACGGAAATTTAGTTTTTCATAATAACAAGCCGCACGATTTGAATTTCAAGAAAGTGAAGTGTTTCCTAAAGGTTCTGTAGCCTCCCGAGGATAGATACGGACGTCTACATACCGATCCGCGAGACCCTACTAAACCGGCTCATGACTCGCGAGGCCTAGTAACCTAGGCTCTGATACCAACTTGTCACGACCCCAAACCCGGTCGTGATGGCGCCCAACACAATTGCTAGGCAAGCCTGACCACAGTCGTTCCCAAATCAACCGTAAACCTCAAAACCGACAATCCAAAGAGAATATAATAGTTTTAGAATAATAATCCAATATTTATAATAGAATAATACTGAGAAAATACGAAGTCTGATAAAAACACTCCCAAAAGATCTGGGGTCACGAGTCTAGAGCCTCTAAAACAATCTGAATAACAATATCTGAACGAAAATACTCAAGTCTGGAAATGTATATATATAAATAAAACTGAAATAGGAAGAGTAGTCAGGTCCTGCGAACGTCAAGCAGCTACCTCAACAACTCTGATAAGCTCTGGAAAACAAAGACTGCTCAGCTAAGCCTCCGGTGCACCTGAATCTGCACACAAGGTGCAGGGAGTAGGGGTAAGTACTACCGACTCAGTGAGTAATAAGCATATAAAATGTCTGAAGATAAGAAATCCACGAAATGCCACAAAGTAAAGCTAAAACTAACAGTCCAACACCTAACTACGAACTAACAGCAGAACAACTTCAAATATATCAGTCAAGTATAATGTAAAGATGCAATGCAATGCACATGACCGCTACGGCGCGTAGCTCGATCCATTTAACGTCGACGGCGCTCACTGGGGGTGTGTACAGACTCCGGAGGGGCTCTTTCAGCCCAAGCGCAATATAATCATACCATTCGCTGCGGCGTGCAGCCCGATCCATACTCAGTCCACAATATGCATATGAGTCGCGTAACAGATTCAATTATTTTCCAAATTTCCAGTTTATTAAGAAGAATATAGATATTTAACTTCAGGAAAAGTGACTTAGCATTTCATAACAGTGATTAAACACAGGACTGAGATCAATGATTATACAAAGCATGCTATCACAATGACATTCATCCTCTAAGGATGTTACAGATCGGCACAAGGCCCCAAACACGGCAATAAGCCCAGATATATTCAATACAGGGTGCGTATCAGTCGCCAATATAGAAACATTCTTGTTCGGGATGGACTAAGTCTCAATCCCCAGTCATAACCAATCCCTCACCTGCCATGGGGTGCGAGTCACGCCCTACAATAGCGTCACAATGTGATAAGCCGGGGTTCAAACCCTCAGGCCATCATATACACCAACTACTCACCTCTATCCGGCCGTAGAATGGTCCGCAATGCCTTTTCCTTTCGTATCGACCTCCTCGCGCGTCGAATCTAGTCAAAATCACAACGAATACATAAATATGGGTTAAAAAAACATAACCCAATCAAAAATACTCGAAAAGTACTAAAATTCACGAAGTTGGTAAAACCCAAGCCCCGGGCCTACTTCTCGAAAAATTCCGAAAATCACACCAACGGATTCCTCGTCTCGCCACGAGTCCGTGCATATAAAGTTTACCGAAAACGGAGCTCAAATGCCCTTTCAAAATCCGTTTTTACATCATAACTTTTCAAGCCCTAGCTTGACCCGTTTTTGATGAATTTTCTACAATTTACATGTAATTTCTACCATAGATTCGAATATTTAGGCCAAGGAACTTACCTCCAAGTGATTCTCGGTCAAAACCCTCGAATTTCCTTGTTCAAAGCTCTTAAGAATGTCAACAATGGAGGGAAAATATGAAAGGGTCGCGGATGAAATATTATTTTAAAACCCTTTTGTCGCCCAGTCCAGTTTTCGCTTATGCGGTCCCGCTTTCGCTTATGCGGGACCGCTTCTGCGGCCGCATTTCCGCTTTTGCGATCTTCACTTAGAAACCCGGACTTCGCTTATGCGACGCGAAGTCCGCTTCTGCGGTTCCCTCAAAACCGCTTCTGCGGTACAGTGTCCGCTTATGCGGACCCGCTGGTGCGAGCCACCTTCCGCTTCTGCGGAATTTCCCTAGCCGGCCAACGATCGCTTCTGCGACCAAGTACCCGCTTCTGCGGTCCATTTCCGCAGAAGCGGAGACACCAGGTGACAGCAAAATTTGACCTGCAATACACCTCAAAACTCTCGTTTAACCACCCGAATTCACCCCGAGGCCCTCGGGACCTCAACCAAATGCACAGATATGTTCTATTGCTTCATTCAAACATGCTCGTAACATAAAAACACTATCATAAACACCAAAATCATCGAATTACCACGGATTCAAGCCTAAGTTAAACTAAAACTTCTGAAACTTGCATTTGATCTAAAACCCGACCTAAACACCTCCGAATGATCTGAAACTTTGCACGCATATCCAAAATTACCTAACGGAGCTACTGCAACTCTCGGAATTCCATTCCGACCCTTGGATCAAAATCTCACCTACCATCCGGAATTCGCCAAAATCCAACCTTAGCCAATTCAAGCCTGATTCTACACCGGACCTCCAAATTCAATTCCGATTGCGCTCCTAAGTCACAAGTCATCCCCCGAAACTAGTCGAATCATCGGAAATCCATTCCGAGCCTTCTAACTCATAAGTCAACATTCGGTTGACTTTTCCAAACTAACCTTCTCATAAAGAGACTTATTGTCTCATTTCTAACCGAACTCTATCCGAATTACTTCAAATTCTCCAAACACATATAATGAAGCATATAGAAGCATAAAACGGGAAAAACGGGGCGGTAACTCCCGTAACGACGAGTCGGGTCGTTACAGAACAATACCCAATCGAAAACAATCAAAAAATAGCGAAAATCTCGAAATTAGCAAAAATCCAGCCCCGGGCCCACTTCTCGAAAATCAGAAAATTTAACATCAACGGACTCCTTATCTCGCCTCGAGTCTATACATATAAAGATTACCAAAATCGGAGTCCAAATCACCCCTCAAATCCCAATTTAAAATATTAAAACTCAAGCCTAGTTCTTCTCCTTTTTGCTAAGTTTCCATGGATTTCAAGGTCAATTTCACAATAAAATCGTATTTTTAGTTCATAGGGCTTACCTCCAATCAACCCCAATTGAAATCCTCTTCAATTCCCGTCCAAAAGCTCTCAAGGATGCTCAAAAATGGTGAAAATAGGGCTTAGCTCGCGGATGAAATATTTATTAAAACCCTTCTGTCCAGTGATAATTTCCTCTATGCGAACGCGAGGCCCTTCTCGCGTTCGCGATGCACAAAATTGCTTCTGACAAAAATACCCTTCGCAAACGTGATTACCCTCACGCGAACGCGAAGCTCTGGACCCCTACTCTACGCGAACGCGGCTACCTTCATGCGAACGCGAAGGGCAACTGCCCTTGGACCTAATTTCTTATACGCGAACGCGGACCTTCTCCCGCGAACGCGAAGCACAGACCTCTTTACCCTTCGCGAACGCGTGACGCCTTATGCGAACGCGAAGGTCAAATTCCTGGCCTCCCACATTCCTTTTTCGCGATCGCGACCAGCCCCTCGCGAACGCGAAGGCCAATTCTTCTGCAACAGCTGATGAACAATTTCTGCAACACTTCAACTTGGAAAATGGCCCGATTGACCACCCTAAACTCACCCGAGGTCCCCGGGACCTCAACCAAAAGCACCAACACACCCTATAACATCATTCAAACTTATTCCAATCATTAAAACACCTCAAACAACACCAAAACTATCAAATTACATCGGATTCAAGCCTATGTTCTTCTAAAACTTCCGAAATACACTTTCGATCAAAAACCCGACCAAACGATGTCCGAATAACCTGAAATTTTGCACACACATCCCAAATCACATATTAAAGCTACAACAACTCTCGGAATTCCATTCCGACCCTCGGATCAAAATCTCACCTATCAACCGGATTTCGCCAAAATACTAACTTGTCAATTCAAGCCTAATTCTATACCGGACCTCCAAAATAAATTTCGATCACGCTCCTAAGTCACAAATCACCTAACGAAGTTAATCAAATGATAAAAACTCCGATCCGAGCTCATATACAAATAAGTCAACTCTTGGTCAAACCTTTCAAATTCAACGCTTTCAACTGAAACTGTTCTTTCAAATTCATTCCAAATTTTTTCTGAAAACCAAAACCAACGATCTACGTTAGTCATAATACATAACACGGGCCAAGTCATGCCCGAGAACTGGCGATCAAAGTGCAAAAGCTCGAAACGACCGGTCGGGTCGTTACAAATTCATGTATAATATATGTATATATAATTAGTGTATAATCTATTTATATTGGCTAAAAAAATAAATACTGAATTTGAATGGCTATTTGTGTAATCCTTCCTCTTTGAAACCGGCCCGGCACAATTACAGTCTTCTTTTAAGACCCAAGTCATATGTCCTTTTGTACAGGGAAGAAATTTAAAAATAGCCAGATTTACAACTGGTCGTTCAAAAATAGCCCAATTTCGAAAGTAATCAAAATTTAGCCACTTTTTATGTAAAGATAAATCTGAGCGAAAACACTATTCAAAATCAAGAAAATACTCCAGTATATTATACCGGAGTTCCAGCATAAGTATACTTGAACTCCAGCATATTATACTGGAGTTCCAGGATAGTATGCTGGAACTCCAGCATAATATGATGGAGTTCCAGCATAAATACACTAGAACTCCAATATAATATACTGGAGTTCCAGCAAGTATATTGGTCTAGTATAATATACTGGAGTTTGGAGCACCAGTGTTCCAGTATCCAATATATTATGCTGGAGCCAACAAAGTATACCGGTCCAGCATAATATGCTGGAGTTCATACACAAGTGCACCGAACTCCAGTATATTATGTTGGACCGGTCTCTATTGCAGCAAAACGGTGGCTATTTTTCATTGACTTGGTAAACGCTGGCTATTTTTGATTGACCAGTCCGAAAACTGGCTATACCGTGCTATTTTTACTTTGTACAGGCCACAAGGCCCAAATCAGTGTTTGCCAATTAAAGCCCAATAAACATGAATGCCCCAATGCTTTTTTTGCGAGATTTTTTCATTCATATACACTATTTGAAACCTTATTACGAAAAATCTTCATGTTTTGGTATTTATCCCACCTAAACACATTTTGTTTACAAAATATATACAATCCACCTTAAAAGGCTCCCAATCCATTATTTGTGCTTTCAATCAAGGGATTTAGTTACACCCTTTTCCTTTTTTCTCTCATCTCTCTCTCCTTTTCTCTCCAAATCTTCCACCCTTGGAGCAATTTAAGCCAACTAATGTATCCCTTGATTTTAGTTTCCAATTCTGGTGAAATAAAAATATCCTCACAACTATTGTATCACTTTTTTAAAAAAAAAATCTTTGACAAGAAACCCAAAGCCATTGCATCGATAGGCAAGTTGGAAATATAATATCAAGACTTACTTCGGATGTTTATTCTACTCCATGTTGCTATTTTTAGGTCCAATTTCTTTTTGGTACTTACTTAACGTGCCCCACAAACCACAAAAATAGAACCATGTAAAATCTCTATATTAGGATTATGCTTTGACGATAGATCTTAAGCCAATTCTGACATTTTGAAAGCAGCAGGAGGACGTTTAGATAAATAGATTCGTTTTTTACTTCAATGGCAACCCTGCTTCAACATAATGGTCGATGGAATAGTAGTGGTCGATATGTTAATTTCAATGTCGACAAAATTGTGATAAACTCGTAGTGAAGTTACGATGCATTATTTTCAGCCATTACAGAGTATCAATCAATTGATATATAATTACAACTTTCATACATTATTTCTATCCAGTTATATACAGCTACAATATCATACCACTTAAATATAATTTTTATACAAATTTTATACAATATGTCTTTTGTATATTTCTGATTTATACATAGTAAAAATAAATTTCATACAACTAATTACATATTATACAACTTATCTACAACTTTCATACATTATTTCTACCCAGTTATATACAACTAAAATATCATACAACTTAGATACAATTTTTATACAAATTTTATACAATATGTCTTTTGTATATTTTGTATCAGATTTATACATAGTAAAAATAAATTTCATGCAACCAATTATATATTATACAACTTATCTATAATTTTTATACATTATTTCTACTCAGTTATATACAACTACAATATCATACAGCTTAAATATAATTTTTATACAATATTGTTCAACTTTCATACAATAGTTAAATAAAAAAAAATATAAATAACACAATACAATTTTTCTACAAATTTACTACAATTTTGTAAATATAATGTATGTCATGTCTTCTTGCTCTTCTTCGAGTTTTAATATGAAATTCAGCCAAAATCAAGTCTAATCTTCACCAAAACACCCTCAAAATTGAGATATGAACTCCAAACTATATTCCCGGTTGTTTGCAACAACGCCCAATCCAAACAAATAATGGTTTTTGAAAATCCAAATTCGAATTCAAAGCTTCAAAGCTTTTTAATGGCTGTAAATGGTGGAATTGCTGCTCTCTTTTCATGTGCTTTACATTACTGAAATTAAGAATTGAGAGATTGAGAGAGACGTAGAAAATCCCAATTCTTTACAGCCCTCAATTCAAACAAATAATATTTTTCGAAAATCCAAATTCGAATTAAAGGGAAACAAACGAAACTATTTTGCTGAGAAAACACCCAAATCAAATGAAGGAATATCTGCTCCTTTGTCTTTTGTAGGGCTGTTCTTTGAAGATATCTTCTTCTTCAATAAAAATCAAGCTAATCAGAGACTTAATGGTGGTAGGAATTTTGAATAAGAGTAAAAATTTCGTTTGGTTTTTGAAGAAGAGATGAAATAGGCGTTAATGGAGGATTTCTGAGATTTGTGAAGAGAAAATCGTGGGTGAGTGCAAGATACGTGGGTGAGGGGGATGGGGTGTGAAGAGAGAAACGTGGAGGGAGTGGGAATATACGGTAGAGTTATTTTAGGACACTAATTAATATTATTAATTCCCTTAAAATGTACATAAATGGTAATTGGGTATATAAATGTAATTATAGTAAAACTTGAGTATGAAGGGTAATATAGTTTCATATAGTGTATACGAATTTAAAAATCTCACTATCATTTTAGAATTTTAAAGGGGGAAAAAAATCAGAAATAGCCAGATTTACAAGTGATAATTAAAAAATATCCACGGTTCCAAAAATATTCGAAATTTAGCAATTTTTCATGTAAATATATAATCTGAACAAAAACACCCTTAAAAATCTTGAAAAATTCTAGCATAATATGCTGAAGTTTCATAATGTGATGGAGTTCCAACATATTATGCGAGAAGTTTAAATGGAGGAGCTCCATAATCGATGGCTGAATTTTCAGTACTGGAGTTCCAACATAGTATGCTGGAAGTTTATATGCAGGAGCTCCATAATCCAGCACATTATGCTGGAACTTTTCGTGTTTCAACAAAATAGTAGCTATTTTTTAATAACTTTGTAAATGCTGGCTATTTTTCAATTACTAGTCTGAAAACTGGCTAGCCGTGCTATTTTCACTTTTAAAGCCCCCACTTGGATTACAACCCTCGTTACAAAGTCCAGCAACCAATAGGGTTAGATTTTTCATTTTATAAGTTTGAATTGGAAATTAATAGTAATAAAAAAAATTAAATAAATTTGGTTAAGAATTTTTTAGAAAAATGACTTCTTTACTCATTGATCTTATTCTTAGGAGTAAATTTTGTTTGAAAATTGAAAGTAGGATTAGTTTGTTGTGAAAATAAAAGCGGGATAAGTTCTGGGCCGTTATTGCAGAATCCAATAGTCTATTTGCCCAACCAATAACATAAATAATTAAAAAGTAAATTATCTATCATTTGGGTGTTTCGAGAATTATGACTAATATTTCACACACATATAGGATATAATTTTTTTTTAAAACTCACATACATTTTACTGAAATCTAATAAAGCTCCCACAAAACGAATTACTTGCTTATCTAATGTATTGGCAAAATTAAGTTCATATATATTGAATTTAATGAAAGATGACGTGTCATGACACGTAGACTGGTCAAAGGATGACGATCAACAAAGAATAGTTAAAGAGGCGCGGGATACAACATGCACGAGCAGAGGTCTAAGAGACTCGGTACCCGCACCTCTTTATGTTCAAAAGTCAAGCTAAAAGAATAAACCTGACAGCAAAAGCGGGAACGGATATAGAATTTAATAGGCATTAAATACTAAGAACGTTAGAGAATCTGTATTGAATTACAATGATTGTAACGTAGCATTAAAAACTTTTAAATGTCTATAATGGCCTTATTATGACAAAGGCAAAACATATCAACTAGAAATAGCTATAAAAGGGGCAACCTGACTATTTGTAACGACACGAAATATCATCGAAATATACTGATTTATTTTACTCTCTTCTGTTCATCTTATTATTAGCAAAATCAATTTTTTTTATTCACTTTATTTTTTGATTATCAGTAACCCGAGTTCTTCTAAAATAAAGCTTTGACCGAAATTTTACTTTTTGGTTAAACAAATTGGTTCCGTTACCGGGAATCTGATAATCTACTCTTTCTTAATCTAACCTTTTTTGTTGCATCAACCATGTCAAACTTTAATGACAACAACCAAGGAAACCATCAACTCCAGGGGAATCCACAAGATGATCGCACCCCGACCCCTTTTCCACAAGGCTCCCCTCGGCGGTCTCGAGAAGGCACTCCTGATGGATCTCATTCAAATGCAAATGTTCAATTTGAAAATGATGAAGCTATCAATGAAGCTTTGCAAAAGCTAATCGCTCAACAGGTCAATAAAGCTCTTGAGGCCTTTGTCAGTCAGTTACCTGTTGCACCACCAACACCAACTCCAAATAACAACACTTTGGAAAACCCTCGTTATGGGCTTGCTAATTCGGGCAGTGGTGGAATCCCTAGCGGGTCACGAGATGGAGAACCAGGTAACTTAGTCAATTCTGATTTACAAAATTTAGTATTAACGTTGCAGAAACAGCTCAAGGAGCAAAGTGACCGCATAGAGCAAATACCTGGAGTACCGCCTGTAATCAAAGGGATAGATTTGGACAAATATTCACAACAACCTTGGAAGCCAAGTGCTTCTCCCCTCCCAATTCCAAAGAAATTCAAAATGCCCGATATTCCAAAATACGATGGAATAACTGATCCACGAGATCACGTGACTACATTCACAACTGGCGTAAAAGGCAACGACTTGACCAAACAGGAAATTGAATCAGTATTGGTAAAAAAATTCGGTGAAACACTCACTAAGGGGGAATTAACATGGTATTCTCTTTTACCCGAAAATTCCATAAATTCTTTTGCTGAGCTTGCAGATTCATTTATCAAAGCACATTCGGGGGCTCAAAAAGTCGAAAAAAGAATGGAAGATATTTTCAAAATCAAGCAAGGGGATTCAGAGTTGCTTAGAGAGTTCGTGGATAGGTTCCAGCGTGAAAGAATGACGCTACCACGTGTACCGGACAATTGGGCAGCTATAGCCTTCACCAGTAATTTGAATGAAAAAAGCTTAGAAGCCACGAGGCGACTCAAGGAAAGTCTTCGTGAATTCCCAGCAACGACATGGAATGACGTTTACAACAGGTATAGCACAAAGCTAAGGATAGAAGAAGATATTATCTCACGGTCTCAAAAAGAGGAAAAGGCGAGTTCGAGACGGGCGGAAATCGAGAAAAGGTCCGGTAAAAATAGATAAGAACCATATATGGGCCCAGCGGGAAAAGATTCACGATCAAAACAGGACAATTAAGGTACGATCATAGATCGAGGAATAGAGAGTCGGGTTCATCATCAAGGTTTGGGAATGATCGAAACACGCGAGAGACGCGGGATGATGATAGAAACTTGAAGGCAAGATTTGGTGGTTATAATTTTAATGTAAGCACTTCCGAGCTCGTAGCTGTTTTAAGAAGCATGGGTGATAAGGTACGGTGGCCAAAAGAAATGAGATCAAATCCAAACAGGCGCAATCCTGATCACTGGTGCAAATTTCACAACGATCATGGTCATAAAACGGCAGATTCTAGATTGCTACAAGGTGAAGTTGATCATCTATTGAAACAAGGGTATCTCACAGAATTATTCAGTGAGAAAGGTAAGCAAGCATACATGAAGAATAGGCAGGAGCCCCCTAAACCGCCTTCTCCCAAAAGGACCGTTAATGTTATAAGCGGAGGTGAAGAAATTAATGGTGTGACGTACACAGCAGCCAATAAAGTTTCAAAAGTCACAATTACCCACGGGAAGCGGGTTCGACATGTTTTGGAAGAAGAAAGTATTACATTTGATGATGCAGATGCGGATGGCGTGTTAACTCCACATAACGATGCACTGGTAATATCTCTACTTGTACATGATACTAATGTGAAACGAGTTTTGATTGATCTAGGTAGTTCCGTGAACATTATCCTGCTAAGAGTACTGCACGAGATGCAAGCTGAAAATAAGCTAGTACCAAAGGTGCATACCTTGTCTGGATTCGACAACTCAAGCGTTGTGACAAAAGGGGAGGAAACGCTTACTACATTCACAGAAGGGGTTGTCAAGGATACAAAATTTCAGGTGGTAGAGTTGGAAATGGCTTACAATATGATTCTCGGGAGACCATGGATCCACGAGATGGATGCCGTTCCGTCTACCTTGCATCAAGTTATCAAATTTCCATCACCATGGGGAATATGTCAAATTCGTGGGGATCAACAAACATCCAGATGCATCAACTCTGTAGCAGATTCAAATACGAGAAACGAAGACAAATAGCAATTACAGCATCCAGTTGAGGATACCACAATACAAACCTCAACTGAACAAGGGCGAACAGATGTGGACTCACGACCCGATTCCATTCAAGAACCAGAAGAAAATGAAAATATCAAAACAACGATTGAGGAACTGGAGGCTGTGGAGTTATTTACACAATGGCCAGAAAGGAAAATCTACGTTGGGGCTAACCTGAGCCGCGATATGAAAGGTAAGTTGATTGAATTTTTAAAGACTAACGTGGATTGTTTTGCCTGGTCCCATTCTGATATGACAGGAATTCCACCGGAAGTAATGACTCACAAGTTAAATGAAGACCCATCATATCAACCCATCAAACAAAAGAAAAGAAAGCATGGGACTTTCAAGAATCAGGTAACTAAAGATGAGGTTCAAAAACTATTAAAAATTGGGTCTATCCGCGAGGTAAAGTATCCTAATTGGTTAGCTAATACTGTTGTGGTGCCGAAAAAGAATGGCAAATGGCGAGTTTGTGTAGATTATACAGACCTTAATAAATCATGTCCTAAAGATTCTTTTTCATTACCACATATCGACCAATTAATCGATGCCACTGCAGGACATGAATTGTTAAGCTTTTTAGATGCATATTCAGGGTATAACCAGATCAAGATGGATCCCTTAGATGAAGAAAAAATTTCATTTATAACAGACAGGGGGACTTACTGTAATAAAGTAATGCCCTTTGGTCTCAAAAACGCTGGTGCCACATACCAGAGATTGGTTACCAAAATGTTTCAAGAACATTTGGGAAAAACTATGGAAGTCTATATAAATGATATGCTTGTCAAATCTCAACAATCAAGAGATCATATATCCCATTTAACTGATACATTTCAGATTTTACGAAAATTCAATATGAAACTAAATCCCGAGAAATGTGCATTTGGTGTTTCTTCAGGTAAGTTTTTGGGTTTTCTTGTTTCTAACCGTGGTATTGAAGTAAATCCCGCGCAGATTAAAGCCATTGAAGAAATTCCAGACAAGCTTACAAATAAGAAAGACGTGCAAAGACTAACGGGAAGAATTGCAGCTTTGGGAAGATTTATTTCCAAATCATTAGAAAAATGTTTTAAATTCTTTTCAGCCCTTAAAAAGCAAGATCAGTTCGAATGGACTGAGGATTGTCAACAAGCACTCAAAAACCTGAAGATATACCTTTCAAATCCACCATTGCTTGCAAAACCAAAGGTTGGGGAAAGATTGCTCATCTATCTGGATGTATCAGAAGTAGCGGTGAGTGCTGTTCTAGTTCGTGAAGACCAAGGTAAGCAATCTCCAATTTATTATGTTGGCAAATCATTATTAGATGCGGAGACGTGGTACCCTCAATTAGACTAGCTTGCACTTGCATTAATCATGGCGTCTAGAAAACTAAGGCCTTATTTTCAATGCCACCCTATCTCAGTAATAACTGCTTATCCATTGCGCAATATATTACAAAAGCATGAGTTATCAGGTAGGTTAGCCAAATGGTCTATAGAATTAGGTGAATATGACATCACGTACCAGCCCAGAACCGCAATAAAATCTCAGGTGCTAGCTGATTTTAGCCATGGGATGCAATTAGAAGCTGAAAAAGAACTAAAAGTATTTAACGGATCTAATCCAGGAATTTGGACCTTGTTTACTAATGGCTCATCTAATGTGAAAGGGGCAGGTTTAGGAATTGTTCTAGTACCACCTATTGTGAAATCATTCGGCAAGCCATAAAATGTCATTCTATAACTAACAATGAGGCAGAGTATGAAGCAGTAATTGCAGGTTTAGAACTGGCACGAGAGCTTGGCATTGATCAGATTGACATTAAAAGCGATTCACAACTCGTGGTTAATCAAATGCTGGGGACTTATACAGCTAGGGAGGCACGAATGCAGCAATATTAAGAAAAGGTACGGGATTTGATCAAACAATTTTAAACCTGGAAAGTTACGCAGATACCAAGAGAAGAAAATGTCGAGGCAGATGCCTTAGCCAATCTCGCATCTGCAACAGACGTGGCGAGCAATGAAAATACTTCTATAATTTATTTGTTTCATTCAGTACTCGATCCAGATAAAAATGAGGTAAATTTCAATAACTTAACCTGGGATTGGAGAAACGAGATTGTCGCTTTTTTGCAGTATGGTATCGTCCCTGAAGACAAGAAAAAAGCTCATGTGCTTCGGAAAAAAGCTGCTCGATATTGTTTAAAGCAAGGCAATCTTTATCGGAAAATGTTCGGTGGTCCCTTAGCAAGATGCCTCGGGCCTTCTCAAACGGAATATGTAATAAGAGAAATACACGAGGGGCATTGTGGAAATCATGCAGGAGGGAGATCACTGGTAAGAACCATGATTAGAGCAGGCTATTATTGGCCTAAAATGGAAGAGGAAACAGAAAATATCGTGACTAAATGTGATAAATGCCAAAGATACGGTAATAACATGCATAGACCTGCAGAGTTGTTACATCCGGTTGTTGCACCATGGCCTTTCATGAAGTGGGGGATGGATATCGTAGGTCCTCTACCACAGGCAAAAGGTAAGGTAAAATTCCTACTTGTACTCACTGACTACTTTACTAAGTGGGTAGAAGCAGAAGCATTTAAACAGGTACGGAAGAAAGAGGTCAGAGATTTCATTTGGCGAAATATCATATGTCGATTTGGTGTACCAAAAGAAATCGTGTGTGATAATGGCCCACAATTTATAGGCACACAAATTACAGAATTTTTTCAAAGTTGGCAGATCAAAAGGATTACCTCAACACCTTATCATCCGGTGGGTAATGGACAAGCTGAGTCTACAAATAAAGTTATTATCAACAATTTAAAGAAACGATTGGAAGAATCCAAAGGCAATTGGCCAGAATTGTTACCTGGCGTTTTATGGGCATATCGCACCACTGCAAAAACAAGCACGGGTGAAACACCGTTTTCACTGGTGTACGGGGCTGAAGCTTTGATCCCAGTGGAGATAGGAGAACCTAGCACGAGATATACAGAAACAAATGAGGAATCCAATAAAGAGGAAATGCGGCTAAATCTTGATTTACTTGAAGGAAAAAGAGAAGCTGCATTAATAAGGATGGCAACACAAAAACAAGTTATGAAACGATACTATAATCGAAAAGCACGCCTAAGATACTTCAAGATTGGGGACTTCGTACTCAAGAAAGTTTTTCAATCCACGAAGACGGCTAATGCGGGAAAATTAGGTCCAACCTGGGAAGGACCTTACAGGATTCATGGTATTGCGGGAAAAGGAGCATACGAGCTGGAAACAATAGATGGCAAGATATTACCTTCACATTGGAATGCCGTTCACCTGAAGAGATACTATTTATACGGAATACCCACGGTCAGGTATCCTCATTTTAAAATTCTATTTTTGAATTGTTAAAATTTTACTAACGATTTTAGATGATAGGCAAAAAGCTAACCCGTACTAAATGATGAATCACGACCTGCAAGGCACGTGAAATAAATTAAAATTCCCGGTCTAGGGTTACACCTATTCTGATAGAAATTGATACGGGTTAAGCAGTCTTCATCTAAAATTGTACCTTCGAGTCCCGTGTGTTTTATTCTTTTACAGGAAGAGGATCAAACAAGAGGAGTAATCAAGTGCTCGAGACTTCATACTTCAAAGCTCAAACACTTGGGGGACTATATAATATACGTA
The DNA here is from genome assembly GCF_001879085.1 of Nicotiana attenuata. NCBI lineage: Eukaryota > Viridiplantae > Streptophyta > Magnoliopsida > Solanales > Solanaceae > Nicotiana > Nicotiana attenuata. The sequence continues at coordinate 1,071,608 of NW_017670265.1, read as the reverse complement.
GACATATGTATAAAGAAGGCAAAGAAGAAGCCTAAAAAGTTTACTCATTGAATGAGTCAAGTGCAGAGCAAAAGCCAATGAAAGTTAGTCACGAGCTAAGGCCAAAGCAAAATCTTATCATAGTTAGGTTAAAGAAAATGTACTGAAACAGGTTATAAATAGAAACCTTGTATGTACTGAAACATGTTATAAATAGAAACCTTGTGTTTTTGAAATTTTTTGAAATCTGTTGTAAGAAAAACAGTTACGAAAAAGTTATAAAAGTTATTAAAATACATGTAAAGTGTTATTTAAAACTTGACAAAGTTCAAATACAAAACTTGTCGAAGTTATTTCAAGAAACATGTGTATTCCTATTTCTTTTGTCGTATATTAACACCATTATGAAGTTGAGACGTCTTCTTCATTAAGTGTCGAATATAAAAGGGCCCTCTTTTATAAAATTCATGATTGATTCAAGTATTCATGAAGTTTAAAAAAAAAAAAGTATTTTGCAAAATAAAAATGCAAGTTATTCAGTAAGTCCTTAAATGTAAAGGCAAGAATAAACAAAACAGAAGTGCAAATAACAAACTTCTTAATATTTAAAAGTTTAGACTAAACTTAGTCATAAACCAAAAGTTGTTTATACAAAACGCCCCATAAAAAGTCTGGGGACTTAACGTTTTCAACAAACCCTTAAAAACAACCAAGGGTCTCAATCACATACCATCCAAAAAGGAAAAAAAAAGGTCACACATTATGAACTTGTCACTAAGGAGTTGAAGAAGGAACTGAAGCAGGATCATCAGAAGCAGCAGGCTCAACTTGACTTGAAGGAATTGAAACACTCGCCGCACCCGAATCATCTTCTATATTTTCAGAAGTTTCAGCCACGGGAGAAGAAAAGTCTTGGCTTTGCTGAGTCTTTTCGATTGTTTCTTTTATTTTTGCCAACTCAGCCTCCAAATTGAAATTCTCTTGGCTAACTTCTACGAGGGTATCATGGAGAGAATTCAAAAATGCCCAACTCACTTCAAGGGTGGTTTTATCCTCAAGAATCTCATAATCCTTTTCCCACTCAGCAATTTCACTTTTAAGTTTCTCATTCTCAACCAAGGCAGAGTCATAAGAAATTTGAAGAGAAGCATGTGAACTTTATAAAAAGCGAACCTTACCAGAAGATTCCCGGAGGTCTTCTTGAGTTTGAGTCAAAATTTGCACAAGTTCACCAGCATAAGCTTCTTTTTTACTTAAGAGAGCCTTCAACTCTCTGATTTCTTCACTAGCCTTTGAGAGTTGCTCGGAAAAGGAAGTTTCAAGGAGATTTTTCTCTTTACTAGCTTGATTTGAGGAAGCTCTTTCAACCGCCAACTCTGAAGTTAAAGCTCTCAGCTGCTGCTCTAAGGTACACTTGTTCTCCTCCAATGCTTCCATATCAATTTGGAGGCTCTCATGCAGTTCCCTCCAGTTATCTGCTTCAACTTGATACTCGTGCATCAACTGCTCCGTGTGAGAAACCCTCTTTATCATTTCTGTACCCATGAGGTTGATTTGAAAAAGAAAAAAGAGGTAAGGTAAGAGTTTTACAAAAAGGAATAACAAATCATTAAAAAAGAATACCTTTAATGATGAGTGTATCATGTCATTCATCAAAGTTAAAGAATTATGGCTTTCAAGCTTGGTCTTCTCGATTGGGCCGATTAGAGGTTTCAACCACACATCAGCCCCACCTAATTTTCTCAAAAGATTACCACCGGCAGGGACTTCGATGATAACCTGTCTCATGGCCTCACCTCCACTTGAGGAACCAACCTCAGTATAATGAATAGTTGAAGGAGGAACAGTTGAAGGAGGAGTAGTCGAAGGAGGAACTGTAAAAGCAGTCAAAACAGCCTGGGGAGGAACTGTAACAGCCATGACCGGCAAAGGAGGTATCACAGGAACGGGAGTAGAAAAAGAAGCAAGGGGTGCTTCATCAGAAATCGGACCTAAACTTTCACTACCAAACCCGTGGTTAAAAAGTTGCTCAACAGAATCATGAGCAGCAGCGGGAACATCATCATCGGGGATCATCACCGGGGCTTCAACAGACTCGGTAAGAGGAATAGAACGAGGGGGAGATGCTTCATCGTCAGAAATGATTCGTCTACGAGCTCGTGGCCTTTTCACCAAGGAATCCCCGCCTTTCTCTTCTTTAGAGTCTTGGTCAACAGTAGCTTTTCTTTTTCGATGAAGAGCCCAAAATTATCTTTTGGGCCCTTTCCAAAGAAATTCGAGAAGCTACGACCGCCTCAGCCCTAATACCTCGAACGACAAATCCTGATAAAAAGAAGGATTAAAATAAGTTCTGGAAAAGTCAATAAAAAAAGGGTTATAAAAAAAACTCTTACCATGAGTTTTCACTTTCCAGCCAAATCGTTGGGAGAGAGTTTTCCAAGATCTACCCTCCATTGGGGCTGTATTTAACAATTTTCCTACCCAACCACGGAAAATGGGAATTTCATCAACAACTCCCACGGTTGCTGGAAAAGAAAAGGAAAATTAAAACAATGATCATCAAAATTGAGGAAAAAAGGTACGAGAAAATTATTAAAAAGAAAACTCACGTGCAAAATTCCACTTCTCAAGGAAAGGAACATTTTCATCACCCACTAAACCAACAGTGGGGGCAACAACAAACCTGGCGTATCAGCCACGGTCTCTGTCATCTTCTGGACTGACCAAAACTCTTTTGCTCCTTGCTACTAAAGTAAAAACACCTTGGCGAAAGAGTCTGGGAGAATAAAGGTGAATCAAATGAGAGAAAGTAAAAGGCACGCCTGCCATGTTGGTCAAATGCCTCAAACAGGCAACAGCCCTCCACACTATAGGGCCAATTTGACCTAAACAGACGTCGAAAAAATGACAGAATTCGAGGATAACGAGGTCAATAGCAGGTTTAAAACCTAATGTGAAAGGGTATGTATAAACAAAAGAAAACCCAATTAAATAGGAGGTGATTCTTTGGTTCGCATTGGGAATTATAATAGGGAAGTCATGACTCCAATGGCAGTCTTTACGAACTAAAGAAATCACACCTTCAATTATCTGACTTGGGTAGATATCAGCACGATCTAAAGAGGACACTTGATTTCTAAGGGATTCTCTATCATTGTAGAAAGATAGTTCTGCAGGAACTATTTCCTCCACTAAAGGTTCACGAAGAGGTTCAGAGGGTTCCTTACCTCTAGAAGAAGACCTTTGAGAAAGAGAACCTCTAGCTCTAGAAGAGGGACTGGAACTAGATGAAGGAAGAGAAGAATCACGTATGGATGAAGACCCTAAATTACGTAGTTTGCCTCCTCTTCTGCTCCTACTAGGGGCAGGAGGAAAGTTATCAACAATGGGGACTCGCCTAGGGTTAGGGTTTGATGAAGACATGATAGTACGAGGAAGAAGCAAACAAGAATTGAATATTCTGAGAACTTTATGTGAGAAAGACAAAAGTGAAAACTATATTTATACTCAGAAGCAACCGTCCAAGGAAAAGTTGTAATAATGGAAAAGTCATGATGAGAACTGATGTTTCGTAATTGGTGCAGCCGTAAAAAAGCCTTGAAAAACGCTAAAAAGTCGCAGAATCAATCAAAAGGTGCCACGTGTAGTGGGCATTAAATAGAAGTGACAAATGAAGCGACAGTTCCAGAGAAAAACTGATGGCGGCACATATTCCCGCTTTAATAAAATTCACTTTCCAAATATTCTATTGATGAATACATGGCAAGAGGGGGGACTATCTGTATTGGTAAAAATTAAGTTCATATATATTGAATTTAATGAAAGATGACGTGTCATGACACGTAGACTGGTGAAAGGATGACGATCAAAAAAGAATAGTTAAAGAGGCACGGGATACAACAGGCACGAGCAGAGGTCCAAGAGACTCGGTACCCGCACCTCTTTATGTTCAAAGGTCAAGCTAAGAGAAGGAATCTGACAGCAAAAGCAGGAACGGATATAGTATTTAATAGGCATTAAATACTAAGAACGTTAGAGAATCTGTATTGAATTACAATGATTGTAACGTAGCATTAAAAACTTTTAAATGTCTATAATGGCCTTATTATGACAAAGGCAAAACATATCAACTAGAAATAGCTATAAAAGGGGCAACCTGACTATTTGTAACGACATGAAATATCATCGAAATATACTGATTTATTTTGCTCTCTTCTGTTCATCTTATTATTAGCAAAATCAATTTCCTTTATTCACTTTTTTTTTTGATTATCAGTAACCCGAGTTCTTCTAAAATAAAGCTTTGATCGAAATTCTACTTTTTGGTTAAACATCTAAGTCATCCTAGCTTTCACTCCTCCATTTAGATGATTTGTGATTTTCTCAATTTATTTGAATCCTAACAACGAAGAGAGTCTTGGCGTAACTGGTAAAGTTATTATCATGTAATCAGGAGATTACAAGTTCGAGTCATGGAAACAACCTTTTGCAGAAATGCAGGGTAAAGCTGCGTACAATAAACTCATGTGGTCCGGCCCCTCCCTGGACCCCGCGCATAGCGGGAGCTTAATGCACCAAGCTGCCCTTTATTTGAATCCTAACAATTATATCTTAACATTAACCGACCCGATCCATATTTAATAAGGATAAAAAAAAATGGGTTAAATTATCCATGGCAAGCTGAATATGATCATTTTGGAAGAATTCCGGGTCTCCCAACTTTAAGTAACCCCCAATCTGAGGTTTTACATGTAAAAGTTAAACCCATGGTTATCCATTTTCTAAGTGGATAATATGGTTCTTATCCATATTTGATTCGTTTTTAAAAAGTTCATTATCCAACCCATTTTTAATAGATAATATGAGTGGATAACTGTTTTCTTTTAACTATTTTACCACCACTACTTACAATGAAGGATTATAACTTGGTATTTTCGTTCCCATTATTCCTCTTCATGTAACATTTAAACAAAATAATTTTCTCTTTCTTTACTTATATTTTTATTTTTATGGAAAAAATATGATTGTGTTATAAATAGACTTGTATTTATGGTGAATGTCTATATTTAGAGAGATTTTAGGGTTTGTTACTTAGTGGCTGAGTCACTTTCCATAAATAGAGGGGTTCTATTCCATTGTAATTGATCTCATATCAATAAGAATTCTCTCTCTGTATTTTCTCTGCAATGCTCTTCTTCTTCTTTTATTGTTTCATAACACGTTATCAACACGAGACTCTAACCAATTGAGTAAAAGCTTTGGGATTGAGCATAATGATGTCAATTGTTCCATGAACTTCCTTCGTGATTAAATTCTAGATTTAAGGTAAGTATTTTACTTTATTTTTCTCTTTTAAATTCTTGACATTCTATAATTTGATTTTAAATACAAGCAAAGACGATAAATTTTGATTGTAACTCTAATGGAGTTTGAAAGAATTTATAACCACCTAAAGTGGTAAAATTTTTATGCCTTGCCATGATCAAATTCATGTATGATTATGGGCAAAGAATTGAAAACCCGCCGCATTGAATTTGCTTCAATCTCATTCCCTTAAGAGAATGTGGTAGCAATATGTAATAAGTCTGAAAGAAGAAAAAATTATTACCGTGAAGGTATCAATGGATGTGGACGTGGTAATAGACGAAATTGTAATCGTCATCCTTGTGGTAATGAGAATAATAAGGATTCTCAAATAATATCTGTCATCGATTTGACATGAGATTTTGTAAAACACATATAAATAATTATGACTCATTCATGATGTGATGTGACAATATGTGATTTATGAATACATATTCATTTTCTAAAAATATGAGCGTGCTAGTGGTATATACCACACTTACCTCTAGAAGGAGGTTTTAGAGGAAATACGAAAATAATGTCATTATTATGGCAGAAATGGTCATCGGTCACATACTTATTGTACGCCAGAATATTTTGGCATTGTGATTATTAAAAGACAAGGGTAATGCAAAAAACAGATCTTGCATATAATTTTGACCATAACCATAATAGTATAACTTTCTCTTTAAAAGAGATATTCACCATATGGATATTGATGAATATGTGGTACTACAAAATTAATTGAGAACTCTGCAAGAGCCAATTATACTATTTTGGAGAAACACAATTGATTACCAATAAGGTATTGTGTTGTAGTAAGTCTCAAAGAAACTTATTCAGTTTCCAAAGTATACGCGAAAGCGGTTGATTATATTGAGACTATAAATAAAAGAAAGATTTAATATCTTATATTACTACAACTTGTAGCAGGGTAATATTTATGTAAAAAACTACCCGCTTTATTCTCCATTTTGTACTACATAAATAAAAGAATGCCACAATAAAGTGGATGTTTATTAATATAAAAACCCATATCATAATAAACTTGGAGTTTATCGATAATTGCACACGTCATGGTGTAAACATAAATTTTATCAATATTGATAATTTATTCAGTTGGCGTAATTGGTTTAGCCATGATAATTTAAGTATGATGTGAAAAAATAAAAAAGAAATCACATGGGTAAACATTAAAGAACTAGAAAGTTCTTTACGAATTCTCTTACATTGCTTGTTCTTATTAATTAATAGACCGACTAAAAATGGGATTGATTCCCATGAATGCTGGAAATATCAAAAGTGAATACGGGCCCATTCACCTGCCATGTATACCACATAAGATGCATCTATGAGACGGTTAAAAGTGCGATTATTATTAATCCGCGACCTGATATTTGCGAGGTAACTTGCTCAATAATTAAATTTAGAGCATAATTTTCAGATTTTCTATTCAAGACAATTCATCTTGATAAGTTGGTTTACATCACAGTTGATTTAGCAAACTGATTTATTGAGTGCCTCCACTTAATAGCTAAACTATTTCTTATGATAACAAAGTTATGTATATCAATTTGATATGCGTTATATACGAAAGTATATTATTTTCTCCCCTCACAAGTGGTTCAGGGTCAGGAACCAAATAATTTCATCTTATTATTATTGATGCGCGGTGTATATTTTTATTAACAACACAACGCACAAAGATGGGTTCTCAAAGTTGAGGAAACAAGTTAGTTTTCTAACATGAGGGGGAGACATGATAAACAGTTGAGAAAAAGTTACGAAAAATGAATTATCATGTGTACATCTAGATCCTCGAATAAAATAATATGAACTTGAAGTTCATAAAAGGATAATTCATTTGCAATATATTGCAAAGCATGCCAGACGCATTTGCTGACCCAAAGAAAGTAACTATATTCTCATTGCAAATGCTCTTATTAAGTTCTAGAAGGACAAAGTCTATGGTACGCTTAAAGCATATAGACAAATCGATTTCAAATAAACTTCTTGATAAAGAAGATGATCAAAATGATCATAATAAAGGAGGCAAGTGATCGAGAAGATCACATGACATAACACTTCATAAAATCTCATGAGAGATTCAGGTACCTGAATATATGAATGAAGAGATCTCTATGTTATGCCTTTAAGAAAAATAAGGAGGTGGGAACCGATATAAAATATTTGTCGATGACATCTATGATAGCGCTAAATATATATGAGGATCTTAAGTCCGAAGAAATAATTCAAGTAGAATTGGTTTCATATGAACGACATGTAGTTTTGGACATGTAGTTCAAACACTTGAAAGTATAAAGTCAATGATATGTGCAATCGATTTTCGATATCTTATTTGTCTAGCATGACATGAAAACTTGATGAAAATCTAAAGTCTATTTATATGGCTTATTTGACTATACATATAAGATAATCCCTGAAGGATTTAAATTGCTTGAAGCATATACAATTCTTGATCTTGAAGTACCACATCCTCAGTGCAATTTGTGCACATATGTATCTTGCTATAACTATAAGCATGATAATGTGATAGTGAAAATACCTCTATGGAGAAATTGAAAAGGCTATTCCACGACATTATATCAAGACATTACATATCTATCAAGAATGATGATTTCAAGGTTCAACATATTCATTCAAGTTAATATGGCCGATTTGTTTACCGAATCTATACCAACAATCTTTTGAAGATGGTGCACAAGATTGGGATGCGAAAGCTCAAGGATGTGAATTGATGCTCTTATCAGAGGGAGTAAATGTGCGTCGCACTCTTTTTTCCCTTACAAGGTTTTGTCCCACTAGGTTTTTCTTGCAAGATTTTTAACGAGGCAACCAAAAGGCGTATTTCTAAACATGTGTACTTTTTTTTCTTCTCTAGAATTTTTTCTTTCTGGATTTTATTTTAGTTAAGGTTTTAACGAGGTACATTATGGGTGTGTTATAAATAGAATTATATTTATGGTGAATGTATATATTTAGAGAGATTTTAAGGTTTGTTACTTGATAGCTAAGTCACTTTCCACTATAAATAGAGACGTTCTATTCTATCGTAATTGATTCCATATCAATAAGAATTCTCTCTACTTTACGTGCAATGCTCTTCTTGTTTTATTGTTTCATAACAGATGACCAATTTTTGTTTTTGTTTTTTCCTTATATCACGTGACGTGCACGTGTAGGGATTTAGGAAGGGTTTTAGCTCATTTCTCCTAAACCCTTCACTTCAGTAACCCGACTTTCGCAGAGGTTTTTCACTTTCTCCCATGGCATACATCAACCTGAAATGAACAATAATGATCATCATCATCATCGCGAAACCCTAACCCGAAACCCCAAAATTCTCCAAAATGAAACCCCTTTTCCCAAGACCCAATTTTTTTACAATCTCTCTCTTCACTAACACTGTTACTACTACAAAACCCTGCTTTCGAATAGCCCATTTCAGCACCAATTTTCAGAACCAAGTACAATCTTCGTACCCGTCTCGGCGGCACGAAGAGGAAAGCCGTAATGTGAAGGTATCAGTGTGGTGGGATTTCGAGAACTGCTCTCCTCCAGCTGGTGTTAACGTTTTCAAGATTGCACAGTGTGTTACTGCTGCTATTAGGGCTAATGGCATAAAGGGTCCCATTCAAATTACTGCTTTTGGTGATGTAATGCAGCTTTCTAGGGTCAATCAAGAAGCTCTTTCTTCTACTGGGATTAATCTTGCTCATATTCCTCATGGTAAAGTTTTCATTTTTATGTTTATTTTTTGGTTCTTGAAATGTTAAGTTTGAATTGTTTTGGTAGCATGTGGTTTTAGATAGATTCTTAGCCATGCCCTTGTTTCTGAATTGATGCAATGGGAAAATGTTGAAGGTTCATATATTCCTTCAAAAATAATTTGTAGATAACACTTTTAACTGAGCATTTATTATAGTGCAACTTCAATGAATGAAATTAGAAGTTTTGTTCTTTAAGGCTAGCATAATGGTGCGAGAAATTTGTTACCCCTCTCGTCTGAAGACCATTTGCTAGCACAAATCATAACCCCCACCCCCAACCCCCCAAAAAAATAAAAAAATAGAAGAATGTTAGTATTAACTTGTAGAAAAATGCCGTGTTGAATAAAGAAGGCTTTTTCTTTGCCCAAGTGGCCCGATGCTGAAGTACCATGAGTTCGGATGTGTCAAGTAAGGTCTGTTGCGCCTTTAGACTACATAATTATGGATAATTAAAAATGAAATGGCCTTAGGCACACATACGAGGAAGCATTTCCTAGAGAAATCGTAAAGAGATTAATAAAAGCCATCATGAAATCTCAGGAAACTGCTGGAACTTACTACTGTAACTGAGGAATGTTGAGCTGCTTTCATGCTACTTGGCGGTTGGCATTTTCTATGCACATGACCATGTTACCATTATACTATTTAAAATATCAGTTGGTGCATGTTTTCTCTACATATCAATTATAGTCCCTGCCAGAATTTGAGCAGACATGGCTATAAGCTGATAATTGATTTTTCCCTTGATAGTGTCTATTCCTATTTTTTGACTTTGTAATATCTTCTTTCAGTACAGACTACAGATTGAGATTTTCAGTCTGTCGTTTAGGTTTTCTGATCTTTTATGGAGGCTTTCTTACAAAAAATCTTGAGTGGTGATTGTTTATTTGTCCGAAGCATGATTTTTGAAGAAAAATGCAGCTTTATTTGAGAAAGAATCAATAAATGCTTATCATTTTCATCTTTCTAAGATGTACGTCAGTATTTAGTCTGTGATAATATGGCTTCGCTGGGTTTCAAATTATGTGTTCAGTGTAATTGCGATGTTGAAACACTTTATGGCATTGAAGTGTTTCCCTTTTTTCTGATATCTGGTGTTGTGGCTTATTGGAAAGCAAAATTTGTCTCTCCTCCTTTTTGAATTTCTTTATAAAGGTTTAGTGAAAGCTGAAGATGGTTATCCCTATTCCTCCATAGGCTTTTGTTTAATTGTTGTGAATGACATAATTTGTGCATAGCTCGGATAGGACAAAGGAGAAAGCGAAAATACATCTTCTCAATCTGATATCCCATGTTTATGAGATTTCTCTTTGTCTGTTATACAGTTGAAGGTGTATTAAAACCAGAAAATTGCATCATGGAATTCAACCTTTTCAATTTTTGTTCACTAAGCTGGAAGAAAGTACCTGTTTTGGATTCCCTTAATTCATGGTACTGCATTGGGAGCTTAAGTTCCATACTTCACTCAATTGCAATGGGTTGTTTTTGCTGAAGTATGAACAATTTAGTTGTAACATCTGACATAATTGTAGTAGTATCTTTGCCGAGTTTGACCAAATTTTAAAAATTTTGATAAGTTTTCCGCTGCTGATTATGACCCTTGATTATCAACTCCATGAACCTGTTTCACTCCAGAATTTTGGGATTTAAAAAAATGGGGCCAGAGGGTTTTATGTGGCTGATGCTGGTTTTTGTGTAATAATTTTTTTTCTTGACATCGTTTTCCCCCTTGTAATTTAACTACTTTTTTTATTTGATTCTTAAATTCATATGTTGTCCTCATAAGGGAAACTAAAAAAGATCCGAATGAGTCAGTTGTCAGGCCTATGAGTAGCGTGTAATTTGACCTTCATTTCCTTGGTCGCTACTGTTTACCAATCATTTTGTTATGTTGATTTCAGGTGGAAAGAACAGTGCTGACAGGTCCCTCCTTGTTGATCTGATGTATTGGGTTTCTCAAAATCCTCCACCGGCACACCTCTTCTTGATTTCAGGTGACAGGGATTTTGCTGGAATATTACACAGGCTGAGAATGAGCAACTACAACATTTTGCTAGCCAGTCCAGAAAGTGTTCCTAGTGTTCTTTGCAGTGCAGCTAGTATCATGTGGCAATGGAACGCGTTATTGAAGGGGGAAAACCTTATAGGAAAGCATTTTAATCAGCCGCCAGATGGTCCTTATGGTTCTTGGTATGGTCACTACAAGGCGGCTCTTGAAGACCCTTTTGCAGTTACAGAACAACCCGCAAATCCTCGCTCGGAGCAATTGTCCGAAGCTGTTGCAGATTCTAAATGTCGGCCCATTCCGAGGTCAATAGTGAGGCATATCCGCAATATTTTGAATTCATACCCCAAAGGAGTTTCTATTACAGAACTTCGTGGAGAATTAACGAAAAGCAATTTGAGTATAGACAAGGATTTTTACGGTCATAAGAAGTTCTCTCGTTTTCTTTTAGCCATGCCAAATATTCTAAAGGTCCAGTTTGGAAGCGATGGAAAATATCTTGTGCGGAGCGTCAACCCTAAAGTTCCTGAACAAAGTGACAATTCAGGCAAAAGTGCAGAGCCTGAAACTAATGGAGAGGCAGAATTTAGTAGTACTCCTATTTTGAATGGCGAGACAGGCAGTTGTATGGAGGGCAAGGGTGAGAAGTCACCTCAATCCTCTGAACAGAAAGTGAAGACATCTCCAAGAAAATTCCCGGGACCGCAAAAAGTACAGGAGGTATCAACAGAAGTTCAGCAGCCCCCACCTGAGAATGTGGTCGCTAAAGCAAGTGAGGGTCAATTGCAAACTGCAGAGCATGATTCTGCACCTGAAATGGGCTTTCTAAAAAGGTTCTGGAATATGTGGTTTGGGAACAAGGAGTATGCTCCTAGGGATAATATCTCAAATGAGTCAAAAAGTGCAGAAAGAGATGTAGAATTAAAAAGTCATTCTGAGCAATCAGAGGGTCCCCCTTCTTTTGCTCCTGATAATAACACCCGTATAGAAGATAAAGCCCCTATGCATCCAGAGGATGCAACGGAGAAGCCTAGCCAAGAGTCAAGCCTTTTTAACCAGATTAAGAACTGGTGTAGATCTTGGAGAAGTTCCAAGCTCTCGGATGAATCAGGCTTAGAATCCCATAAAGAATTCAAGCAGACAGAGGAATTGTTCTCAAAGGAATCCTTTTGGAGCGAAGTGGGATCGTTCTTAGTTTCAAGCCATGGTTCAGTGCTTGTCTTGCAATCAAGAACTAGGTAAACCTTCTAACAGGCTTTCTATGTTTATATTTATGGTCTATCTGGCATCAATTCTGCTAGCTTTTCTCTTTTTTGCTACAGTTTATGCCTCTGTTTGTCTATGTAGATAACATTTAAGTTTGGTCCATTTGTGTTGTACAAAAGACTGTTTCCTTTGGATTTGAAGGTATACAAGTTCTCTATGTAATAAATTAGGATGAACCCCTTGACATAGATTGGGGAGTTGTTTAATTGTGTTTTATCGCGACCATGTGTTGAGTTGCATTTCGCTGCTTTGTTTTCTGTTTTGAGATGTACTAATATGTTGGTAGTCAATATCTTTTGTGGTCTCTTTGTATGCTCAGTTGCATTTATCTCCTTTTTTTCTTGTAATGGGATAATTTTAACGTGTTAGTAGTCAATTTCTTGTATAGTCTCCTTCTATGTTATATAAGCAGGTCCTAGGATATGTGAAGAACAAAAAACAAATTAGACAAGAAACCACACCAAAACACATGATTTTAAGCCAGTGCAGTTGTCCAGCTTCAGTAGTGAATTATGTCGACTTCTTTTTTTAATTAACCGTTGGTGTCCAGGCCAGCTTGCGCGCTTCCTGTAACATAGGTACCGGGTAACTTTGTCCACCAAGGCTTGGACCAGTAGGATTTGCATTTTTGCCTTCACTAAGTTTTTGAATCTGAAACCTCATGGTTCTCAACCCACTTCATTAACCACTATGCCACACCCTTGGGTGCAATTGAGAATTTTGAGTTAAAATATTTGAAGTTCTTTGGAAGCTGCAATTCCTTTTTCTCCCATGCTGGATGTCTTGGTTACATTCTTCAACATATATTTTCCCCCCTTTGGTATGGATAATTATTTGGTTAACTTTTAGTTTTCAATTTGTTTTTTCCATTTGTCTAGTAAAAATGAGGAGCTTGTTTTTCCTTTGGTAATGAATGATCATCTGGTTAATTTGTTTGTTTCAATTTGCCTTTCTTCTTCTTTACCTGGTGAAAATGTGGAGGCTAAGAAATATAGAGAGAGTTCGTTCAATTAACAATACTTCAAGATCCTGGGATGGGCTCAAACACTGATCAATTTTGGATTTGCCAAATTTGTTGCAGCTACTTGGTTGGATCTTGGCCCGCGCCATGGGCCCAAACACAGATCAATTTTGGATTTGCCAAATTTTTTATAGTTACTTGGTTGGATCTTGCCCGTCGAATCAAGTCTCCTCTTTTGCACATGGACTAAAGCAAAAGAATCCTGCATGGCCGCATATTAGGATGTGTACCATACATAAATTCAACCCCAGCCTGAAAAGGCCAAGCCCATTCCCCCTGGATAAGAGGAGAAATTACTGCGTTTGAGATAGATGTAACTTGTAAGAACCGTTTGACCACTTGAGGAGTCAGGCATGTAACTGACTCTTTTGGGAGCATGGAGAGGCGAACGTCAAATCGATGAGATTGAAGCGATTTGCTGATGTGGTAGAAGAGTAATGCGCTGCTGAGCACACCGACCTTAAATGTGACGGGTTTTTTTTTTTTTTTTTTTTGGAGAAGGAATGTGCCAGGATTTTAGATAATCCTCCAGAGCATGGCAAGGAAATATTTTAGGAATACAGTGGTTGGTCCTATAGGTATAAATAGTTTCTGTAACCATAAAACGAGACAACACAGTTAAATAGTTTCTTTAAACACAAAACGAGACATCCATGAATCACAACACATTTGACTCCTCTCATTTTCTTTTAACTTGTTAATTCAAGTTTATTACATTGCAGCTTAAGCAATATTCTCTTTGAACACCCCAACTACTATCTTTTCTTCATGTGATTTCACCTTAACTTTGTACCCCTCACAATCTAGCCCTACAGAACAACTACATTTTTTACTTCCAATAGTAGGACCTTTCGTGAACTACATTTTGGCTCAGAATTTTCACCCACAACTATAGGAATTATTACGCAGCTAATAACAATAATACAGGGGTGTTCATACAAGAATGGCCTACTTTACTGGTAATTATGTCTTTAGGTACTCTTATACAGAGATTTGCTAATACATGTATTCTTATTTCACATCTAATTCAGCAAACAAATGCATAGATTCTTGAGTGAATAACCAGTATTAGTAATACAGAGTTTTATACCGGAAACAGAACTGTGTGTTTGTTATGCTGATTTTGCTTGAGAAATGTAGAGCTATATGTTGGAAAGCCGACATTGGATTAGCTATACTAAATGTAACGCAAAAAAAGTTTCGCAAAATCACCTCTTGGAACTTTTTTCCCCATGTATTTATTTGTGATGTCAGGTTTTACATATGTCGAGCTGTTCAGGTTGGTAATACCTAGTATACAGTGCCAAGTATTCTACCCACTTTCTTGTGTCTGGATTTGAAGTTGAGTGTTCTATTCAGGATGTTTAGTACAAGTACCGCCTTAATGCTTGAGTTTTTCGAATGTTTTACCACCTATCCACCCAGAAAGTGGTTTACTTGAGCTTGTACTTCTTTTTATGCTTGAACTCAAGCTACATTTCTCTGAATCTGACGCACATTATATCTTTATCTGTAATGGCTTCTGATCTTGTGCTACTATGGTTTTCTTCAGGGCCCAGATGGCACAGAATCTCCAACAAGAAGGTCCTTCATCTCTGAATTCTCTTAGTGAAGGTGATGCTCTTCGGCTGGTGGACTTGTTAATCTCAGATAAGAAATGGGTGGAGGAATGTCTCTCCCGAACTTTCCCTTACAAACTCTATCAGCCTGCTGTCAAAGCTTCATTGAACAGTTATTCTTCCACTTCCAATGGGTTGAGTTCTATGTTTAGGCATACGAGGGATACATCTAACTTGCAAAGCTCAGAAAAACTTGATGGCGAGAAAAGACACCAAAATCCCCCTCACACGGGAGTTTCTCGGCCTGTTGGTCAGGGCACTTGTTTTGGTAAGTCCAGAAATGAGGTGCTTATGGACTGTCAGAAGCTGGTGGATGACATTGTAAAGCAATATCCGGAAGGATACAACATGGGATCTTTCCGGTATCTGTTTCTTGAAAGGTATGGATATTCACTGGATGTAAATAAGCTTGGCTACACAAAGTTAGCTAATCTCCTTCAGATAATGCCTGGGATAAAAATAGAGTCTACTTACATTCTTCCCACAACTAAAGTCCCGAAAAGTCTAGGTCTAAAAACAGATGAGCCATCTGATCAAGAAAGTGATTTCAGTGGTACAGAAGGCAATTTAGATAGTGAATCATCGAGTTTGCCTGGGAAAGATAATGAGTTTGATTCTACTTGGGAGGAACTGGGTCCAGTGTCTAAGGCAGGCCGTTCCAAGAATGAAATAAAACTGGGGTCTGATGGAAAAGCCAAAGATGGATCAAGTGAACAAATACATGGAAACTATGAAGCCCCATTGGATCTTGATTTCTCTGATTCAGATGAAGAGAACTCATGTTCCGCTAAATCAGAAAATGGGAAGTCGAAAGTGAAGGAGGAAGATAGCTCATTGTTACAGATTCTTGATTCATGGTACGGTAGAACGGATGGGTCAGCAAGTGTTGATGGCGTGGTAGAATCTTCAACCGATGGTTCAAAATCACATACTTCAGTATCAGCTTACAAAATGGAAAATTCTTCCTCTGGGAGGAGGCAGAAGATACATTCATTTGTAACTGAGCAACCTGGGGATACTAAGGATAAGTTGATTGATGGTATATTGGGTAGCTTAAAGAAGTCAGGGGAGAGGTCGACTGAGTCGAGGGTGTAGTCTGATGGTTGAGAAGAGCATCCTGTCTGTGGCTTCTTTACATCAACTTCTAGGATAGGTGTTTATCAAGTAGCACACGCATTGTGCAACATATTGCTACTGATCTATGATTATAGTAGGCTAGTATATCGGAGAATTTTAGTGGGGAGAAGTTACTATTCTTTATCTACTCCTATGTACTATGTTTAGTGGATCTACAAAAGGTGATATTACTATTGGATTCACATATTTGATTCTTATGTTACCAACACAACACCTTTAAGGAGTTGTTTGGTTGGAGGAATTGAAAAAATAATTTCAACATAAAATCTCGCCTGAATTAGCACTATGGTTTGTTAGAGAGATTAGATAAAACAATTGTTGCAACTTTTTGATGGACGTATGAGTTATAATGACTAACTTATGACTTGTAAATATTTGGTATATAAGCACACTTTCGGTATTGTCAAATCCGTGAAAGCAAACAAAGCATATCGAATTATAATCAGGAACCTCATGGAAGAGATCAAAATTTTTCTCGCAAATTCATTGCGACAAACAATCGGTCTGTAGCATTGACGATTTTCTGGTCAGCGATAACAATCCATGTTAATCAAGTAAAAGAATAGACACAAATGCGGAGCTAACAAATACTAGTGCTTAAGGAAAAATAAATAAATTTCTGCAACAGAAATATGATGAATAATGGATAATTCTTCAACATCAACTTCGAATATTGAAAGCACTAGCTCACTGAATATATCCACTTTATACTCACTGCTCAGAGTTTGAGAGCTACATTATAACGCTAGCTTAAATCGTCAATCATATCCAAAATGGAGAAGGGGAGGGCATATCTGGATCCAGAAGCCATAGGCAAGTTGGAGTTCAAGTGCATAAGCCCATTCTTCATTTCATGTTGGGAAAATTAGGTCCAAAGCTTTAAAAAATGGGCCGAGTAAGAAAGGAGAGGCAGCAACTTTTGGGCTGCTGTGTGGGGTCCACTTATTCCATTGTGGCATGGACCATTTTACTTGCTTTCCTATGATCTAATCTCCAACTTGATGTTCTTTAAACAAGGAGTAATAGGACTAACTTAATTAGCTAAATTGAATTAAAATTGTCATTTTTTATAATAAAATGTAGGTTTTATCTTAGAAACACTAACACAAGGTTATTTTGCATTTAACATATTTAGCTTGTATATAAAAATCTTCTCTTTTTTATACTAGACAAATTGAGATGAAGAGAGTGTTCTGTTGCTTTCCTTCAAAAACTAAGAAGTGGCTACCACTTTTGAACAAAGGAAGTACAGTACTCACTAAACCTCTATTTTGAAAAGTGAGGAAACAAAGAGAAAGACAATTAATGGGGAAGAAAAATGGTCTATCCTTACGCCCGAAGTATTTCCCCGTGAATGGCACAGTCCCTTTCCCACCCTAACCCAAACAGGTTAAAGAAAAGCTATATTATTTCCATTCATGTTAAAAATTCCCTCCCTTCCAACAACGGGTAACTATGCTAGACAATTTTATCTGCACTCCGCCACAAAGGAATACCGGAGTTAAGTGAAACAATTATTATCACTATTTTTTCAAAAAGGAGGAAACCCGGGTTTGCTTTTCATTCTTTTCCATTTCTTTTGATGCAGAATCTGCAAACAAAAAGCCCCATAATTTTCAAAACCAAACTTGAGTAAGTTTTTAAAATTCCACGTGCCTTTTTTTCTTCTGGGAAATGCAAAAGAAATTATCCGTGTTTCCAAAATGTCGACATCCAACAAATGCTTCTGAATATTTACCAAAAAGTAGAAAGAAGTACTAAATAAAACGCTTATGGTTTTCGATTGGAAAGAAAAAAGTAGTAACAGGGATGAACCGTTGGGTAAAATCCCGTAATCACAAATGCTGAGTTTTTACTTTTAAGACCAGATGCGTGCAAACAATAGAGAAGTATATTATTGTACACACAAACGGGCTTCTGACAAAATCAGCGATGATGCCTGCCCTGAAAGCCGCCTTTATTCTTGGCAAAGAAGCCGTTCTTTGGTTTTGGAATCTCATGAATATCCATCACCTGTATTGTCCTTTGCTTTTTAGCTTCACAAAGCAAAACAATACACCAACAAACAAAGCCCAGTCAATAATCCAAAAAGAGCAACAAACCATAAAAGGAATTGTAGTAGTATTGCTACTGCTAATAATACAGCAATATATTCTAAAATCCAAAACCAGACCATTTTGAGCTTCTTGGTAATTCTCCTGAAGCCGCCTTCTTGCTGAATTTAGCTTTTCAAGATCTATGGCTGATTCCCTTGGAGGAGGTCTCTGCAAACACCAAGTTAAACACAATCATATGTTGGGTGTTCCCTCAGAACAGAGACCGTTTCCAACATAAAACACGACAGCCTGCTGTTACTCTTTAAAATTATCTTAATCTGGAACTTTACAGCAAACATGTACTGTTTGTTATGCTGTCTTGCACCTCACCAGCAATAACCAATATGGCTGCATTGCATTTCTATATTAGTCAAGTAGGGGAAGTTAATAGTTAGCTCCCCCAGATACAACCAAATCACCCAGTAACAGAGACCGAGTTAGTTATATTCCGATCACACCAGTTGGTCATCAAGCAATAGATGCTGTAGCAAATAAGTACAAGTTAAACACCATATATGATGTGAAAAAAGATGCAAGTGAACTTGAATGATGTGACAGTAGTCAACAGTAGACAAATTGGACCTACTACCATTATTATATGTTAAGTAGTTGAGCTAACTACACCAACTTATCCTTAGTCAAATACTGAAAGAGCTTCAAGGTTAAAGAAGCATGCACTATATTCTAACATAGGAGCGGGACGCAATCCATTCATCTCATCATTAATCGACATACTTAACTAGCACTAATTCCGCATAATTTATCAAGAGACACAGTTGTAGTAAACCATAAAAGAGTAAAAGAGTTGAGCATAATACACTTGGGGGAGGAGCAGAAGTAGGTTTAGGAGCAGACTGCAGTGGTCTAGTTGGGGTTACATTCCGCGGGGGAACAGGTTTTGGCTTGTACTCTGATTCGGAATTATTCCTGTCCGAACTCGAACTCCCATCTAAAAAGAAAACGATTGGTCAAAGCTGATGAAATGCATATCAAATGCAACTTTTTAAGCAAAAGACCATATTGACAAGTTAGAATCAGATTCCATTATGATACTTACTTCGAGGATTCGGTGAGTATGTGAAGTCAGGAACCTGTAAAAAATCATTAAAAAAGAAATAAATTCAAACTGCCAAACTTAGAATCTGCAACAAATGGTCCTCCAATCTTACACTCTTTCTTTGCTCGTACAACTGAAAAAGCAGACTGGACATCAGTGAATTCCTTAAACTTACCTGATGATGACCATTCAGATGATTTTTCGGTACATTTTGTTGGGGCGAGTCTCCATCAGCAGCTGCCCCCATTACCATTAACAAACTAATTCATCAGTACCTTCATCATCTATCTATTGTGTTCCTTTTAGTGAAAGAAAAAACACAAAGGAGAAACTAAATCTGTCTTTTTGTGGATGATATTACCAATAAGATTTGAAGACCCATGTTGTTCAGGCTGGTTTAGCCTAACCCAATCATCAACAGTTTCTTTCCATTTTCTGCCATAGACAACAAAGCAAAAAATCAAATCAAACGCAAGAATCTCACAATAATGAAAAGAAACGGGATCACAAAAGCTTGCAGCTGTAACTACTCTTCAACTACCAGAATCCAAAAAAATTCATACAACAAAATTCATGAAATTCAAACCTCACAAGCATCTTCACCAATCTCCTAACTTCATTTGATGGATGCTTCCTCAGTCGATTCACATGCCTTCCAATATCAGTTTCCTAACCAAAATTTCATTCCAAACAATACCTTCAATGTAACAAACAACGACTAAAAGCAAAAGTAAACAAATAGTTTAAAGAAAAATCAAAAAACCTCACCTTGAGAGCTTGGAATGTAATATCCATATCTGCCAGACTTTGAAGCAAGTCAATCACATCCTCATCCGACTGATTAATAATAAGTTAAATTAATAAATTACTCATGAGAAAAAAATAAAAAAGAATTACTGTAAGCTATACCAGTTGTGGATCTTCAAGTTGTTCTTTGATAGTTAGAATTCGAGTTTGTTCATCATCATCAAATAATCCTCCATATGGATCTACATCTTCTTCCTCGTCATCATTCTTATTATCATTACTGGTATTGTTGTTCCGATGATTTGACTCCGGCGTTAACGGACTCTTATTCATCACCGTCTCCACATTTCTAGTAACTGTCTGGCCATTATCTAAGCTGTACTGACCGTTAACGACGTCGTTACAGCTCCGGCAGCGCGTAGAATACAGCTTCTCGACGATTCCGTCACGGCGATGTTTCAATTCATCGCCGCAGTCAACCGATGCAACCGAAATCGCCGCGTCGATCATCGTCCACACATCTACCTTCGATTCCGATAAAATCAATCGGAATTCGTCCAAATCCATGCGAAAAAAATTACCGAGGAAAATTAGAGAAAATTTGGAAAATGATATAGCGGAATTACATCAGCAGATCTATGGATGATGATGGAGGATTTGAATAAAACGGCGACGTATTGAGAAGCATTATAGTAGATCTGATTTTTGAGATTTTAGATGATGTTTACGAGTCTTCTTCGGAACCAGACAGAGAATAGCAAATGAGGGGAGTGGGTGGGTGGGTGATGGGAAGGGGGAGAACAATGTGAAGGATTTTTTTGGAATAATGATTTTGATTCTTCTTTTTGGCTTTTGTTTTAGTCTTTGTTTATTCATTAATTAAAATTTAATTTATAATCTACTATTGTGGTGATACCAACTGGGTTTGAATCCCAGGAATAGAGATTTTCTTTAATGAGTCTTATGTGACAAGAATATTTGATTAGTTAGGATTCTAA
Source organism: Nicotiana attenuata (assembly GCF_001879085.1). Taxonomy (NCBI): domain Eukaryota; kingdom Viridiplantae; phylum Streptophyta; class Magnoliopsida; order Solanales; family Solanaceae; genus Nicotiana; species Nicotiana attenuata. Next base: position 1,050,549 of record NW_017670265.1, on the reverse strand, counting down.
TGCAAGTATAGTCAAATCTCTCTGTAACAAGTTCGTTTGTTTAGAGAAGTATTATTATATAAGACATATATTATAGCATAACATAAAAATCGGTTCCGAAAAAAGGTTGGATTTATAGTGAATAGATGTTATAGATGTATGTTGTTATCGAGATCTCTGACTGTACCCAATATCGAGTTAGAAACTAAAAATAATTATTAGTATTATTTTTTAGATTAATTGTAGTAATTAGTAGGATTGTTTATTCTTTATTAAAAGGGGTGAGCTGTGAAGCAGCAAATGGGTTGATGCCTTTTCTCTATATTTATTTTCTATGTAGAAAGTGTGTTTGTTTGTATGTGACGTTAAAGGAAGAGAGAAGGAAAGCTGTTGTATCGGCAAGTGGGATTGGTGGGTTTGGCTGTACTATTGGCGGGCTAATACTTATCTTATTGATTGACACTTCCCTCCATTTCTGTGCTTTCCTCGAGCGTTAAAATTGTCAAAACGGCAGAGAAGAAAAAGTAAATTTCTCGGTCTAAATTGGGTTGTATTTAATTGAGTGTTTGGTTAAACTTAAAATTTTATTTGATCATTCTATATTTCTATTAAAGTTTTTTTACTTATATATGCATTTAGTAAAAATACTGATATACTTATGTGTAAGTAAAACTTAACCATCAGTTATAGTAGGCGTCTGGACATAAAAATTATTATATTTTTTTAAAAAAAAATGGTATTCGAAATTAAGTTGAAAAATAATATTTGAAATTTGAAATTGTGTTTGGACATACATTCACTTGAAATAATGTAAGTAATTTTGTAAGTAAGGAAAAAAGTTTTTTGATTTTTTTTTTGAAAAACTCATTTTCGAATTTTTTTCAAAAACTTGCAAATTTCAATGGACAAACATATTTTTTGTAGGAAAAAAAAAAACAAAGAGGAATTCTTTTTATGGACAAACGGGGATAAATTAAAATTTATGATTTTCATTTTATAATTGCTTTCATTTTGGTCAATTTGTTTATATTATTCCTAATACCTTTTTAATCTTCTTAAGACTGAACCCCCAACTTCATCTTGATCTCATATATATATATATATATATATATATATATATATATATATATATATATGAGATCAAGATGAAGTTGGGGGTTCAGTCTTATTTGAAGAGCATTTCAACAATTTCAAGAGTGAAAGTTCTTATCGGCATTTCTTTATCAAGTATATACCAAATGTTTATTATTAATTTTATTACTTTCATTTAACACGTAAATGCATATAAACAAAAATAAATTCGACACTTGATATTTGTGATTATTTTCAATTTGTTACAATTATGCCAAATAAGCTCTACATTATTTTTTTTAGTTAAAAAGAATTATGTGACATATATACCATATTAATCTTTTTATCTCTCTAACGTTTTCTCTCGGCGCACGTTAAGTGGCCTAACTAACGTGCGCTTTGGAAGCCATGGGAGGGAGAGGCAGACCTAAGAAGAACCTTATGAAGGTTCCGATTACAGATCAACGATCAACAGAAGCAAGAAATGCTGTTTTAGAATTGTTTGTTTCACCAAAAGGAGTGAGAATTGAAGAACCAAATAAAACAGTCACTCCAAGAAGCATGCAAAGCGAACAGGGCAAGGAGGAAACAGATCTAGCTTGCAGAAATGGCAAAATAAAAGCTGTAGAGGTTACACCAGTAGCTGCACAAACTATAGGAGGTGGATCTGGAAGCGGGATAGCTCAAGTACAAACGAAGACTCCGAGCAACAATGGAACAGTACCATGCAACTCAGGTACTGTTGAGAACAGTAAAATTGCTGAATTAGGAAAAGATAGCAAGACTCAAACATGGGCAAATGTGGTAGGGGGTAACAAATTAGCGATGAAAGGTATGAATCTGCAATTTATTGCACCGGTAATTCAAAATGGTGAGAAGATTGTGAAATTAGACCTCGAAGATGTAGAACAGGGAAATGACAAGTGGAGTTCTGCGATTGTTCTTTATGTGATAGGAGATTCACCTACCATTGGAGCAATGGAAAGATTCCTGAGCTCAGTGGGTAAGTTTTCAGTGAAGCCATAAATCTACTATCATAATGATGATTATTTTGTGATAAGGTTTAGTAATTTGAAAGAAAGAGATTAAGTACTATATTCTGGCCCTCACACAGTGAACAATCGTCCTATAATTATGAAAGCAAGGTCAGCAGATTTCAATTTGCATGATGAAGTACTGAAAACCATTCCCCTGTGGGTCAGATTTCCTAATTTGCCGCTCAATTGTTGGAGTATGAAGGCCCTAAGCAAGATAGGTAGTGCTTTGGGAAACCCTGTCTATGCTGATGAGTGCACTACTGGATCAATTAGAATCTCTTATGCAAGAATGCTAATTGAAATGGGTGTCACTAAACCATCGCCTAGAACTGTGAAGCTGCAAGATCCAAAGGGCAAAACAATACTGCAGGAAATTACATATGATTGGGAGCCAGCATTTTGTGCTAAATGCATGAAAATAGACCATGATTGTAATGAAGTCAAAGCGCCACAACCATAGAGAATGATATATCAGAGGAAGGAGAATAAAGGCAAACAAGTCTGGCTCAGAACTGATAGAGATGGCTCAAATGATAAAAAGTAGGAGGTTGAACAAAGTAAGAAGAATGAAGCAGTCCAAACATCAGAACAAGGGGTAAAAACAAAGGACAATGAGAAACAAGGAAAAGAAGATGGATGGATAACAGCGATTGGTAAATCAGCAGCAAGGGCAGCCAAAGCTAAACAAAATGAGGAGCAGAACTTGGTTGGAAACAATGGATTCCAACCTCTGAGAAATGATCAAGTAAATAGTGACCCAGGCACAAGCTGTATGCAGATGAGGAGTGTAGGGGTGCAGGAGTTATATCAAGGTACTCATTTCATATCGGTATGAGTGTGATCACATGGAATGTTAGAGGATTGAATAAAACTTATAAGCAAAAGGAGATAAAGGAGTTTATAAAAGTAAATAAAAAAGCAGTAATAGCTCTAGTTGAGCACAGAATAAAGGAACAGAAAACTAGTGATGTAATGAAGAAGATTGCACCTGGATGGCAATGGATAACTAACTTTAGTACAATGAACAAAAGTAGAATTTGGGTGATTTGGGATCCTAGAATCTATGTATTTGATCCAACTGAAATTGATGAGCAGCTAATACATGGTCAGCTCAGAGCAGTCTCAAAGTCGTTTACAATTGGTTTTACAGCAATCTATGGGTTACATACCATCAAAGACAGGCAGAGTTTGTAGAGAAAGTTGAGATAGATCTGTGAGCACGTGATTTTTGCCCTATATGAATTACTCCCAGAAATTCAAACAAAATGATTTCTTTCATTATTTTTACAATTTTGTGACATTTTGTGGTAATTGTTTGCTTTTGTTTGTGCAAATGAAAATATCAAAAATATCTTGCATTTTGCATTTGGGATTTAACTTTGCATTTTAAGATTAATTGAAAAATCAATTGCTTTATAAAAAAGGAAAAATCATAAATAGTTTATTCTTTTTCAAGTAGTTGTCCTTTAGTTAATGGTGATATTTAGGTTTAATTAGTTTTTGACAAGGTTTTTTAGGTTCTAAGATGTAAGTTTAGATTTTAATTGAAAGAAATTAGAAAATTGGGAATAATTCGAGAAAAAAAAAGAAAAAAAAGAAAAAAAGAAAAGCAAGTAGAAAATTACAAGAAAGAAAGTCTTTAATAGATGACCCCCAATTTTTGGGCCAATCCCAAATAATACAAGCCCAAACCAATTAAAACCCACCCCAGTCCATAACCCAATCCCCCAAACCCGGTCTGCCCCTTGCACCACTAAAACGACGTCGTTTCGTGGTCACAATCCTGGCCGTCCATCACTCCCCATCCAACGGCCCACGTTGGATGCTAGTTTTTAATAAAATTGTCTGGAAAATCCCAAACCCTAAAAAACATATACCATCTTCCTCGTATCCTCACCCTCTCCCCTGTAACGCCGCCATACCCACCACGTCTCCGCCGCCCTCCGCCCTAACGCCGCCGGCCGGAAATCGCCGTCGCTGGCGGCGGTGCTCCAAATTACCCCAAAAACACACCCCAGGCTCTTCTCTTCCTCCTCTTCCTATATCTACCACTAGTTTCGCTCAAATCCCAACCCAGCCTCTCGAATTTTAGATCACAAATCCGGTGAAAAACCTAACTCGTCCAAACTCGCCCAAATTAATATCATACAATCTCCCCGACCTCCTTTACCCAAATTCCAACCCAAAATCCTTCAAATCCGCCTTCAAACCTTCATGTCTTGGATCTAGGGTTTCAACCACATTTGCTCTCATATGGTTCCAGATAATGTTACACGTTTGTTTTGTCAAAAATGAGCACATAATATTATCTAGAAGCTGTATCGGAAGTCAATTGAGCGGGTATCAAATCCGAGTTCAAAGGTCCGGGTTCGAGGTCGAATTGGTAAGTTCTTCGCGTTCTATCCATTTCCTTCTTCTTCGTCTTGCATTATGTTAAGCTAGGATCTTAAATTTGCTCTGAAATTATTTTCGTGAAGTGTGATCTGTGTTCGTTTAGGGCTATTTGGATCAATACAGATTTTAGGTTTTAATTTGCTGCCTGTTCAGTCGTTTAGTTGGATTAGTGTAGTTTAACATAGTGATTAGCATTTCTGCCTCTGCTTAGTGTAGTTAACAGTCGTTGTTGATTTGAGAATCCAATAGTTTGCTTATTAGCCTATTTTCTTTTGATCTGTTTTAATCAATCTTGTGTGAATTGTTTGTTTCAGTTTAATATGTTTTAGTACTTCTTTTGGTTATTGTTGATGGGTTGTAATCAATTCACCTTGGTTCAGTTAGGTTAATCAATGGTTGTTGTTAATAATACTTTAGTGTAATGCTCAGTTCAATTAGTTGTTAATTAGATGAATTTGGCCATAGCGGATAGATTCAATTAGGGTAGAAAGAGGACTGAAGTCATTTGGGACTAGGATGGTAATTTCAGGGGTTTTAGGGGTATTTTAGGCTTTAATAACAGGATGGAATGCTGTAGATTATAATAGAACTCCTTAGAATCTTCTAGAATAGGGCTCAAGTTAGATTCTAGGAAACTTAGGATAGTAGCTTGGGTAACAAGTTAGAAAATAAGGGACTAATCTGAAAATAAATAAGGGACTGCATTGTAAATAGAGGATTTCAGGGCTGCCCTCCCTTATGCCTATAAAATGGCATGTGCCTTGCCTTGAATGACAAATTTTTGAGCCTCCAAAGAACTCCCCTCTAAAAAACTCTCTCTCTATAATCTCCAGATCTGAAATCAGATATCAAAAATTTCAAAAAAACCAAAAAACAATAGAAATTACAAAAAAATACAAAAACAAAAGCCATTGAGTTCAAGCTTCTTAGTTTAAATTCAAGCTGTGGAGGTTAATTTGCAGTCCTATTTTTAGTTTTGGTAATTGGAAGGTGCTGAGTTCTATTGGTTTGGTTGCGAGTATCTTTGGGTTCAATTCAACCGGTTTTGATTGAGTTTTGGGTTTGCTGTGGTGTTCTAGAGCATTTCGAATCTATTTACGTGTGTTTCAAGTGGTTTGTGGTTGATTGCTTGGAATTCGTTTGGTTTTAAACCCTCCCTGATCAGTTGAACTAGTTCTGGCTGTTGTGACCTCTGTCCATTGCTTCTGACCTTCCTTTCTTCTTCTTATATTTCCATCTTCCAGGTACANGCCTTGCCTTGAATCAGAAGTTTGGGAGCCCTAAAAATTCCCCCCAAAAATATTCTCCAAGCTTCCTAGATCTGAAATTCAAATTTCAAACTCCTTTAGATCTTAGGCTTCTCAAATATTCAGAAAAACAACAAAAAATCAAAAACAAGTACTGTACATCGATTTCTCTAGGCTAATTTTTAAATTTTAATCACACTCTATAGATGTATTGTTGTTATCGAGATCTCTGACTGTTACCCATATCGAGTTAGAAACAAAAAAAATTTATTAGTATTATTTTTAGATTAATTTTTAGTAATTTAGTAGGATGTGTTATTCTTTATTAAAAGGGGTGAGCTGTGAAGCAGCAAATGGGTTGATGCCTTTTCTTCTATATTTATTTTCTAATGTAGAAAGTGTGTTTGTTTGTATTGTGACGTTAAAGGAAGAGAGAAGGTAAAGCTGTTGTATTGGCAAGTGGGAATTGGTGGGTTGGCTGTACTATTGGGCGGGCTAATACTTATCTTATTGATTGACACTTCCCCTCCATTTCTGTGCTTTCTCGAGCGTTAAAAATGTCAAAACGGCAAGAAGAAAAGTAAATTTCTCGGTCTAAATTGGGTGTATTTAATTGAGTGTTTGTTAAACTCTTAAAATTTTATTTTTGATCATTTCTATATTTCTAATAAAGTTTTTTTTACTTATATATGCATTTAGTAAAAAATACTGATATACTTATTGGTGTAAGTAAAACTTAACACATCAGTTATAGTAGGCGTCTTGGACAAAAAATTATTATATTTTTTTAAAAAAAATGGTATTCCGAAATTTAAGTTGAAAAAATAATATTTGAAATTTGAAATTGTGTTTGACATACATTCACTTGAAATAATGTAAGTAATTTTGTAAGTAGGGAAAAAAGTTTTTTTGAATTTTTTTTTTTGAAAAAACTCCATTTTCGAATTTTTTCAAAAACTTGCAAATTTCAATGGACAAACATATGTTTTTGTAGGAAAAAAAAAACAAAGAGGAATTTTTCTTTTTATGGACAAACGGGGATAAATTAAAATTTATGATTTTCATTTTTAATAATTGCTTTCATTTTGGTCAATTTGTTTATATATTCCTAATACCTTTTTTAATCTTCTTAAGACTGAACCCCCAACTTCATCTTGATTCCATTATATATATATATATATTATATATTATATATATATATATATATATGAGATCAAGATGAAGTTGAGGGGTTCAGTCTTAATTGAAAGAGCATTTCAACAATTTCAAGAGTGAAAAGGTTCTTATCGGCATTTCTTTATCAAGTATATACCAAAATGTTTTATTATTAATTTTATTTACTTTCATTTAACACGTAAATGCATATAAAAAAAAAATTAAATTCGAACTTGGATATTTGTGATTATTTTCAATTTTGTTACAATTATGCCAAATAAAGCTCTCATTATATTTTTTTTTTTAGTTAAAAAGAATTATGTGAACATATTATACCATATTAATCTTTTTGTATCTCTCTAACGTTTTCTCTCGGCGCACGTTAAGTGGCCTAACTTACGTGCGTTTGAAAGCCATGGGAGGAGGAGAGGCCAGACCTAAGAAGAACCTTATGAAGGTTCCGATTACAGATCAACGATCGAACGAGAAGCAAGAAATGCTGTTTTAGAATTGTTTGTTTTCACCAAAAAGGAGTGAGAATTGAGAACCAAATAAAACAGTCACTCCAAGAAGCATGCAAAAGCGAACAGGGCAAGGAGGAAACAGATCTAGCTTGCAGAAATGGCAAAAATAAAAGCTGTAGGAGGTTAACACAGTAGCTCACAAACTATAGGGAGGTGGATCTGGAAGCGGGATGTCTCCAAGTACAAACGAAGACTCCAGAGCTAACAATGAACAGTTACCATGCAATCAGGGTACTGTTGAGGAACAGTAAAATTGCTGAATTAGGAAAAGATAGCAAGAAACCTCAAACATGGGCAAATGTGGTAGGGTAACAAATTAGCGATGAAAGGATGAATCTGCAATTTATTTTGCACCCGGATAATTCAAAATGGTGAGAAGATTGTGAAATTAGGACCCTCCGAAGATTAGATAGAACAGGGAAAATAGACAAGTGGAGTTCTGCGATTTTCTTTAATTTGATAAGGAGATTCACCTACCATGGAGCAATGGAAAGATTCCTGAGCTTCAGTGGGTAAGTTTTCCAGTGAAGCCATAAATCTACTATATAAGATGATTAATTTTGTGATAAGGTTTAGTTAATTTGAAGAAAGAGATTAAGTACTATATTCTGGCCCCTCACACAGTGGAACAATCGTTCCTATAATTATGAAAGCCAGGTCAGCAGATTTCAAATTTGCATGATGAAGAAATCTGAAAACCATTCCCCTGTGGGTCAGATTTTCCTAATTTGGCCGCTCAATTGTTTGGAGTATGAAGGCCCTAGCAAAGATAGGTAGTGCTTTGGGAAACCCTGTCTATGCTTGATGAGTGCACTACTGGATCAATTAGAATCTCTTATGGCAAGAATGCTAATTTGAAATGGCGTGTCATTAAACCATCGCCTAGAAACTGTGAAGCGCAAAGATCCAAAAGGGCAAAACATAACTGCAGGAAATTAATGTATGAATTGGACCAGCATTTTGTGCCTAAATGCATGAAAATTAGACCATGATTGTAAATGAAGTTCAAAGCGCCACAACCATAGAAGAATGATATAATCGAGGAAGGAGAATTATAAGGCAAAAACAAGTCCTGGCTCAGAACTGATAGAAGATGGCTCAAATGATAAAAAGTAGGAGGTTGGAACAAAGTAGAAGAATGAAGCAGTCCAAACATCAGAAACAAGGGGTAAAAACCAAAGGACAATGAGAAACAAGGAAAAAGAAGATGGGATGGATATAGCAGCGATTGGTAAATCAGCAGCAAGGGCCAGCCAAAGCTAAACAAAAATGAGGAGAAAAAAAACAGAACTTGGTTGGAAAAACAATGGATTCCAACCTCTGAGAAATGATCAAGTAAATAGTGACCCCAGGCACAAGCTGTATGCAGAATGAGGAGTGTAGGGGTGCGAGGAGTTATATCAAGGTACTCATTTCATATCGGTATGAGTGTGATCACATGGAATGTTAGGGAGATTGAATTAAAACTTATAAAGCAAAGAAGGAGATAAAGGAGTTTATAAAGTAAATAAAAAAGCCATAATAGCTCTAGTTGAGCACAGAATAAAGAACAGAAAACAGTGTGTAATGAAGAAGATTGGCACCTGGATGGCAAATGGATAACTAACTTAGTACAATGAAAAAAAGCTAGAAAATTTGGGTGATTTTGGGATCCTAGAATCCTATGTAATTTTGAATCAACTGAAATTGATGAGCAGCTAATACATGGTCAGCTCAGAGCAGTCTCAAATGTTTACAATTGTTTTTAACAGCAATCTATGGGTTACATACCATTCAAAGACCAGGCAAGAGTTTGTAGAGAAAGTTGAGATAATGATCTCGTGAGCAACTGGATTTTGCCCTATAATGAATTACTCCCAGGAACATTCAAACAAAAATGATTTCTTTCATTATTTTTACAATTTGTGTGACATTTTGTTGGTAATTGTTTGCTTTTTGTTTGTGCAAATGAAAATATCAAAAATATCTTGCATTTTGCATTTGGGAATTTAACTTTGCATTTTAAGATTAATTGAAAAATCAATTTTGCTTTAATAAAAAAGGAAAAATATAAATAGTTTATTCTTTTTTCAAGTAGTTTGTCCTTTAGTTAATGGTGATATTTAAGGTTTAATTTAGGTTTTTGACAAGGTTTTTAGGTTTCTAAGATGTAAGTTTAAGAATTTTAATGAAAAGAAATTTAGAAAATTGGGAATAATTCGAGAAAAAAAGAAAAAAAAGAAAAAAACAGAAAAGCAAGTAAGAAAATACAAGAAAGAAAAGTCTTTAATAGATGACCCCCAATTTTTGGGCAATCCACAAATAATACAGCCCTAAACCAATTAAAAACCCACCCCAGTCCATTAACCCCAATCCCCAAACCCGGTCTGCCCCTTTGCCACCACTAAAAACGACGTCGTTTGTTGGTCACAGCGATATCCTGGCCGTGCCATCACTCCCCATCCAAACGGCCCGAATTGGATGCTAGTTTTTAATAAAATTGTCTGGAAAATCCCAAACCCTAAAAAACATATTACCATCTTCCTCGTATCCTCACCCTCTCCCCTGTACGCCGCATACCCCCACGTCTCCTGCCGCCCTCCGCCCTAACTGCCCCCTGCCGGAAAATCGCCGTCGCTGGCGGCTGGTGCTCCAAATTACCCCAAAAACACACCCCAGGCTCTTCTCTTCCTCCTCTTCCATATATCTACACTAGTTTCGCTCAAATCCCAACCCCAAGGGCCTCTCGAATTTTAAGATCACAAATCCGGTGAAAAACTAACTCGTCCAAACTCCGCCACAAATTAATATCATACAAATTCCCCCGACCTCCTTTACCCAAATTCCCAACCCAAAATCCTTCCAATCCGCCTTCAAACCAATTCATGTCTTGGATCTAGGGTTTCAACCACATTTGCTTCTCTAATATGGTTCCAGATAATGTTACAACGGTTTGTTTTGTCAAAAATGAGCACATAATATTATCTAGAAGCTGTATCGGAAGTCAATTGACGGGTATCAAATCCGAGTTCAAAGGTCCGCGGTTTCCGAGGCGAATTGGTTAAGTCTTCGCGTTCTATCCTATTTCCTTCTTCTTCGTCTGCATTATGTTAAGCTAGGAATCTTAAATTTGCCGAATTATTTTCGGTGAAGTGTGATCTGTGTTTCCTGTTAGGGCTATTTGGAATCAATACAGATTTTAGGTTTTAATATTTGCTGCCTGTTAAACAGTCGTTTAGTGGATAGTGTAGTTTAGCATATAGTGATTAGCATGTTGCCATCTGCTTAGTGTAGTTAACAGTCGTTGTTGATTTGAGAATCCAATAGTTTGCTTATTAGCGCTAATTTTCTTTTGATCTGTTTTAATCAATCCTGTGTAATTGGTTTGTTTCCAGTTTAAATAGTGTTTTAGTACTTTCTTTTGTTATTGTTGAGGGTTGTAATCAATTCACCTTGGTTCAGTAGGTTAATCAATTGGTTGTTGTTAATAATACTTTAGTGTAAATGCTCAGTCAATTAGTTGTTTTTTTTCTTTAAATTCTATTTAGATGAATCTTGGCCATACGAGGGATAGATTCAATTAGGGAGAAAAGAGTACTGAGTCATTTGGGAACTAGGATGGTAAATTCAGGGGTTTTAGGGGTATTTTTAGCTTTTAATAACAGGATGAATGCTGTAGATTATAATAAGAACTCCTTAGAATCTTTAGAATAGGGGCTCAGTTAGATTCTAGGAAACTTAGGATAGTAAGCTTGGGTAAATAGTTAGAAAATAAAGGACTAATTCGAAAATAAATAAGGGACTGCATATGTAAAATAGAGGATTTCAGGGCTGCCCTCCCTTTGGGACTATAAAAAATGGCGTGTGCCTTGCCCTTGAATCAGAAGTTTGGGAGCCCTAAAAATTCTCCCCAAAAATATTCTCAAGCCTTCTAGATCTGAAATTCAAATTCTAAACTTCCTTTAGATCTTAAGCTTCTCAAATATTTCAGAAAAAACAACAAAAAATCAAAAACAAAGTACTGTATCAGCGATTTCTCTAGGCTGAATTTTTTTGAATTTTAAATTCACAGACTTGTCACATTTTGGCACAACTACAAACATTGAAGTTTCAGATGTTCTGGATTCCAATTTGATGATTTGTTGGTGTGAATTTGAGCATTTGGTTTTGATTTTTGAGTTGAAACTGGTCAATCGAAGCCTGTTGTGGAAATCTGCTGTTGCTGTTGCTTACGATTATTTCCGGGCTGTGTTTGAGTGTGGTTCTGGGTGTTAACATTGGGGCCTGTTGAGATTAGCTGTTTGAATACTGCTTGCTGACCTTCCTCTTCTCCTTTTATTTCATGTAATCCAGGTATTTTTCTCATGTTCCAAATGATGCTGAGATTGCCTTCACCTATAAACCAGAAGTCTGAAGTATAAATGAATAAAGGGATACATTGCTTTGCACCTGAACTTTACCTGTTATTGCTTTTTAGAAATTCTCGCGTTGATTGATTTATTTGAACCATAATTTCGATGTATTATATGAGAATATGGCACTGTCATGGGACTCCTGTTAAGTAGATTGTTAATTGATTTTGGTATTAGATAGATTATCTAGGGCTGTGTTGAATTTCATTTGATTTTTTAATATATGTACAAGTCCATCCATTGTGTTAGTTTTGGATTGGAAGAGGTTCTGTACGTGGAAGTGCCCTTGAAATCGTATTTTCCCTTTTTGGTAATCAAATAATATGGACCATCTGATTGTAGAAGCAATTAACGGAAAGTCAAAGTATGGTGTCATATGAATCTAAGGAATTAAATTTGGAAAATATTGCTAGCCTGCCTCGAATCATGTTTAACAAAAAGCAATTTCAGAGTCAATTACTTGCTTACATGTAGCCCCAACATTTGGTTGATTTGGTCTTTGAATTTAAATACATAATGTAACAGCCCGTTTGAAGATGTTAACCAGCCCAAAAGTGAAAACTGGGCATCCGCCATCGGGCTTATCGCAGGCCCAGGCCACCTGACCCTCTGCAATAAAAAATTTGGACCTCTTATTGGGCTGCTCTTCATGAGCTGGGCTGAGTCAGCCTTGAGGTCCAAGGTCTGGAGGCCCAATGAATTGAGGGTCTGATTTCCTTTAACACTTTAAATAAATTGATGTATGA
>NW_017670265.1:1011330-1037980 GCF_001879085.1 Nicotiana attenuata | reverse complement strand
TAATGATGATGAGCATGTAATTACTAGGGCTATTCTTTATATTAGAGACAATAAAATAAAAACCATAGTGTTTTAGGATTGCCTTTAATATAAAAAGAGATGAGCCTCGCTAAACAAAACACATGATTGCGGGGCCCTCTTTAAATGGCTATATTAAATACTTAGACTTCGGGATGGGCCGTTTAGCGAATTTCACGGCCTTCCCCAAAGATAATAACGCGCTAGTCACTTTTGGCACGTTTTTAATAATCTTACCTTCTTAAATACGGGTGCACATTTATGTGACCCAAATACAAATCTCAACGAAGTTGAAATGTGTCTAAAATCGCAGGTGCATTTATGTGACGCGGTTGGAGATATATTTTCACGACGTTGCAATTCTCTAAAAATAATAATAATAGAAGCGGTTCAAAGTTAAAAGCATAAGCTAAAACATGTTTTGAAATCAGATAAATCCAAATATAACAGTTGAGCGACCGTGCTAGAACCACGGAACCCGGGAATGCCTAACACCTTCTCCCGGGTTAACAGAATTCCTTACTCGGATTTCTGGTTCGCGGACTATTAAACAGAGTCATGCTTTTCCTCGATTCGGGATTCTAAACTGGTGACTTGGGACACCATTAATCTCCCAAGTGGCGACTCTGATCTTTAAATAATAATCCCGTTTCGATTGTCCTTTAATTGGAAAAAACTCCTTTTATTATACCCTTCACGGGGGTGTAGTAAAAAAAGGAGGTGTGAGAAGATCTGGCGACTCTGCTGGGGAACAAACCCAGAACTTCGGTTCAGGGTTTAAGAATTCGAGCTTAGAATAATTGTTATGTTTGGCTTTATCTGATTTTCCTACATGTTTCCTGCTAAATGTGCTAAATGCTTTACCGCTTTGATATTATTTGAACTGTATATATAAACTGTGCCGAAACCATTCTCTTCTCACTTTCGGGGATGTGCTCACTGGTGGAGACTCCCTATTCTGTTAGTATCATACCTTGAAATAAGAAAGAGGCCGGACAAGTTACTAAGCCGGACGATCCCGCGGGTCCCCGGTACGTAGCCCCCTCCTCGACTCGAGTTGTCCGCTCGGGTACACATCTAGAACCTATACCCAGGTTTTGAACCTAGAATAACTTGACCTCATGCCGGATCCCTAGTAGGAACGCTTATTTGCATCACGTGCATTTTGACTTAGGGGATCAACACAGGGGTTGGGTCCGTCTAGGACAGGTGTACCCGGAATAACGGACCATCCTGATGCATCCTACTTGTGCATTTATTTGTTTTGGACTCGCATGCTGACCGGCTTTGAATATCTGGGAAAAATTGAAAACGAAAACGAGAAAAAGAGAAGATAGCAGTGTAGAGAGTTAATTACATATATTAGAAAAACCAATGTCCGAGTAGTGCCAAAATGCTGCCGGATTTTTGAGAAAAGGAAAGAAAAAAGAAGAAAAGCAGTTTTTTTTTAGTTTGTTTTGTTTGCCAATGGAAAAGAAAAACAAAAAGAGTTTCATTTTCAAATTAGTTTGTTTATTTGCCACTGACAAAGGAAATATAAAAAAGAATCTTGCTTTCAGAAATAGTGTATTTGCCAACAAAACAAAAATAGTCTTGTTTTCAAAATAGCTAGGTTTATTTGCCCGAACTACGCAGGTTTGATTCTCACCGGATGTGAGATACGTAGGCAACCCTCATCGGGTCCAACCTCCCCTTTTCAAAAATAGCCAAAAATGACAAAAAATTTTAATTTCGTCATGAATAAGTCGGGTGCCACCATTCTTGTTTAAAATAAGCCGAATGTCCCCAAAAAGGGCGCCGGAAGGCTGGTTTTGCAAGAACAGCCACCCTGAGTCAATTTCAATGGTTAGCAGGCACAACCTTAAAATCTCCCTCCCGGAAGTGCGGAAAGGCCGTAACTGCAAAATCGGCCGTTTGATTTAAAATTGGATATTTGAACAAAAATAGTGTCAATTTTTTTCCTTTGAGGTCAAAATAAGTGATTAAATCACCTTAATACATGTGCAGGATGAGCACGATTCAAAATAAGGGGAACTTGCATATAGGCCCGCGGCGAGACCGAACGATGTCCCACGGGCACTAGGAGCTTTAATGTATTCATGAATGTCTTTTGAGTCTGTATTTCCTTTTCTACTAGAGTTTGTCTTTTGAGTCTGTATTTCCTCTTCTACTAGAGTTGGTCATTTGCGTCTGTATTTCCTGGAGTCTGTATTTCCTTTTCGTTAAAAGTCAGTCAGTTGATTGAGTCTGTATTTTCGTTTAAAATGGAATAGGGATGGTGGAGTCTGTAGTTCTTTTCTGCATTAGAGTCTGAGTCTTATTTGCTATCAATAAAATTGAAATTCCCAAAAAACATTTTGCTTCTATTCTGCAAGAACTACGCTCGGTCTGATTCACGCGGGGTCGTGATACGTAGGCAATCTCCATAGGATTCGACCGTAACTAATTGAAAAAAAAAGGAAAAACAAGAAAAGAATGAAAGGAAAGAGGTGAAAAACAAGAAAGGAAAGAAAAACAAAAAAGGGAAAAAGAGAAACAGAAAGAAAATAGAAAACCAAACAAAAGCAAACAAGAGAAAATAAAAAGGGAGCAAAGGAAAGAAAAGAGCGGAAAAACAATTTTGAGGAAAGGAGCGAATAGGAACAAGGAAAAACCAAGGCAAAAGAAAATAGAAAAGAAAGGAAAGTGAGAGGAAAACAAAGAAAAGAGGGAAAGGCAAGAAACAAACAATGGAAGACACGAGGGAAGAATGAGAGGAAAGGCATGGCAAATAAAGAAAAATGAAAACCGGGATGACGCATGCAACCAAGCGAAGTCATAATAGAAATGGTTAACAGCTTAGGCGCATTCATTCCTAAAATGTGCGGTTATCTATCTGTTAATGCTCTAACTGCTAACAAAGTTGTTGTTGACGATGAGTCCAGGCAGGTGGTTTAGTTGGTTGGCATCCTGGCAACCCATTCCTACAACACCCGGTCAAAAAACAAACTGAACATGACAGGCCACGAATCAGATACCAGTATCATGGATCCGTCAAAAGAGGTAGACGTGGTGGATGTCAAAGCAATGAGGGAAGAGATGTATAATTTGAGGCAGCGGATGGTCGAGATACATCAGGCCTGGGCTAAGGGTCAGCCGGCACCAGTTTATCCCGCCAATCCAGCATATATCCCACCTTTGGCTCAGTCCCAGGAGCCTCCTACTGTGAATTCCTCGCTAACTTTCCCTTTCTACCAACAGAGTTATGGCACCACCTCTTATCCTCCCCAAGCTCCACTACCCAAACAAAACCCTCCTCCACCAATCACCCCTGTCTTTGTGGCACCTCCACCTGCCACATTGCAAAGATCTTCCAGTGAGCCATTGTTTCAAACTCACGATAGCCAGTACTACCCTCCTAAGCCCACCTTTAAAGCTCCTGAGCCATATTCCTACACCCCTCACTTTGAGCTCCCGGTGGAAACTAACAAGCTGCCTAAGAATCCGGAACAGGAAGAGATGTTCCGAAAAGTAAAAAGCCTGGAGCAATCCTTCAGGAAGATGCGAGGATTAGGTGGCCAAGTCAGCGTGGCCTACAAGGATTTGTGCTTGTTTCCCGATGTCCAGTTACCAGCAGGATTCAAGTTACCCAAGTTTGACCTATATGATGGACATGGTGACCCGGTGGCACATCTAAGGAGATTCTGCAGCAAAATGAGAGGAGCTGGGTGAAGGGATGAATTATGGATGGCGTACTTTAGTCAAAGTCTCAGTGGTGCAGCTTTGGAATGGTACACGCGACAGGATCACGCCCGATGGTACACGTGGGATGATTTGGCCCAAGCGTTTGCAGGCCACTTTCAATATAATCTCGAAATTGTCCCGGACCGTCTGTCCTGACCAAAATTGAGAAGAAGCCTGGGGAAAGCTTCAAAGAGTATGGTTTCCGGTGGAGAGAGCAGGCGGCAAGAGTCGATCCTCCAATGAGGGAAAGCGAGATGGTTGATTACTTCCTACAGGCTTTGGAGCCCACCTACTATGGTCACTTGGTGTCAGCAGTAGGAAAATCCTTCAACGAGGTAGTAAAAATGGGAAGTATGGTGGAGGAGGGGCTTAAGTCCAACAAAATCATGAGCTATTCTGCAATCAAGGCAACTACCCAGGCTATCCAGAGCGGCACTGGAGGGGTAGTGAAAAAGAAAGAAGAAGTGGCAGAAGTTGAATCAAGAGCTTGGTCCAGAGGTCCATCACCATATTACAATCAACCTCGACCCCAACCCCAACCCCAAACCTATCCCCGAGCTCCACGTAATCCACCTCAGTATTATCCTCCGAATGATGTCCGGTCATATGTCCAACCATCGGGTCACTCCCTATGGTGAGCACCAGCGCCGCATAATGCCTCCTTGCCCTCACAACATTTTCGAGCACCCAACAACCCTCAAAAACAGGGGCAGGGAAGAGAACAGAGGAGAGGAAATAGTTTCACACCAATTGGAGAGTCCTACATGAGCTTGTTTGAAAAGTTAAGGCATTCTGGTTTGATTGAGCCGCTCCTCGGCTATACTCCAGACCCACATGCAAAAGGCTTTGATCCTACTGTACGATGCATGTACACTCTAATGTCCAAGGGCATAGCATTGAAGATTGTCATTCTTTGAAAAGGGAAATAGAAAGAATGATTCAAGAAGGGGTAATTATGATCAATGACAGTGACAGAGAGCATGCGGTTGTTAATGGTTTTGGCAATATTGATGGGGAACCCAGTGGCTAAGGTGCCGTGCTTGGTAATTGGAAAGACGTTCCATCTCTTGGCTAGCTGAAGAGGAGTTTTGGTGGCTTATTTTGTTGTCATTTCTGTTGTCCGGGCTATTTCAGGGTTGTAATTCGGACATTGTCTTGTGACTCAAACCCTTTTATCCTTTCATCATGTCTAGTTCCTTTAGTCATTCAGTGTTATCTAGGTTTGTTTTAGGATTGGACCCCAGTTTATGTAGTTTGTTTTGTTGTTTAACCCCTTTTCACCGTCAATCTAATGCAATTCTCTGTTTCTTGCCATTTCTAGTCATTTTGTTTAGTTTTCTTCTCTTTTTTACAATTCTTTTCATGCTGGTTCTAGTGACATGACGTGCACGTATAATTCTCAGCCTGGTTTTTAAAAGTCAGCAATGAAACAATGGTGAAGATGTAAGGACATTCGAGGGCAATATGTAAGGGCATTTTGAGATCTCTTCGAGCCCAAATTGTGTGAAAATGTGTCAGACGGAACATAAAGAAATACTGTGAAAATGCGTCATGCCACATCGGCTTGAAACCAAAGGCAAGTTTGCCCCAAGTCTACGGGGGCCGTTCATGGTACCGAGATTGTTGTCCAATGGTGCTAGGTAATTGACAAATGTGTGATATGGTTAGTAATTCTGGTGCAATCAAAAGATGTTACGTATGTTTTCCTCATGTTTGTTTAATTGTGTAGTTTGTACTTGGCATGTTTTGGAGATCGGAATGACGAAGGCATTTTGTTCTGCTATCTAAACACTTTATCCTTTGTTACCCCTTTGATCCTTATTTATTTTCTTTCATACCCCTCTTTTGGAATCAGTAGCGAAGTTCAGAAACGCAAGCGCAAAGGATAAGTAAAGGAAAAAGAGAAAGGAGAAAGAAAAGAATGAAAAGAGAAAGAAAAGAAAAAAAAAGAGAAAAGAGAGGGAAAAAAAAGAGAAGAAAAAGAAAAAGAGAAAAAAAAGAAAAACAACAAAACAACAAAACAACAGAAGGGAAAAGAAAGGAAAAGAAAAAAAAGAGAAAAGAAAAAGAAAAGGAGCAACAACAAAAGTAGTCTCCTGAACTACGTTTGACTTGATTCCGAAAGGATACGTAGGCAGCCTCTCTCTGAGGTTCAGTCACACCAAAATAAAATCCAAAAGTCCCCAAGAAAGAAACTGGGGCAGAAGTTGTGGTTGTTGTGAAAAATCGGATTCCGAAAGTTGTAATTTTGAACCCATGTTGAATTGTTTTGAGCCTTTGATACCCTTTCTTTCTAACCCTATCCAAAAGCCCACATTACGGTCCAAAGAAAGACCTTCCGATCAGTCTTAGAGCGATGCCAAGTCGAGCAAGTGGAGGTGATTCATGCCAGGGGCAATACTCCGGTCCAAACAGAAAAAATAATGAAAATGAGAGAGTCTTATTGGTGAAAACCCTCACGGGCACCGTAAGGCAACGGGAGCTGAGAGAAATAAAAAATGAGAGAGTCTTATTGGTGAAAACATTCACGGGCACCATAAGGCGACAGTGAGTTGAGAGAAAGACCAAAATGAGAGAGGCTTGATGGTGAAAATCCTTCGGGCACTACAAGTCGAATAAGGATTGTGAATCAGATTGGATAAGCGGAGCATTGAAGCCCGGTTTCACGGCAAAAAGGTACAACAAGAGCTGAACATCAGGTTTGCTTAACGAAATAGGCCGCAGGTGCATGTCATGGTCATTAGAGTTAGTATCCACATCCGATAGGTTTCTACTTTGTAGTTTTCTTGTTAGGAATCATCTCTTTCCATTGTCCTCTACTCTGTTCCTTTTGTCTTGTTTACTTCCTCTTCCCAAGTCAATTCGGTCATAACAAGTGAGAAATGACTTCAAAATTGGCCACCAGCTTTCCAATTGCACAAAACGGGATCTGGCTAGCACATCAAAGTGGCATAAGTCAGGAAAGAATAACGCGGCACTGAGTTGGTAACAATCAACATGCCTTGGGGATTCATGCGAAATACAAAGGTTTGGTATATATCAATGGATGAACAATGCAACAGATAGAGGATGTTGGGTGAACGGATCAAAGCTATTATCTGTGATGAGGTTGACAGAGAAAGTGGTTAACCAATGAAAAGCAAGGTCTTCCAAGCGGAAATCAAAGTTATCATGGCAAGTGAAGGAACAATAGACCTCAAGGCCAAGGCCAGTGGTTTAAGTCGAGAAAGAACAGTATACGCACTGAGTGGTGGCAACTGACGTGCTTTGGGATTCATGTGAAACACAAAGGGTTGGTAAATGTCAGTTCGTGAGTAATACAACAGATAGAGGGTATTGGGTCTGAACGGAGAAGATGTATTTTCTGTGATAAGGGTGGCAAAGAAATTGGTTAGTCAATAAGCAAGCAACGTCTTTCAAGGTGAAATCAAAGTTATCATGGCAAGTGAAGGAGCAATCGCTGCAAAGTCAAGGCCACAAACCAACCACCATTGTTTAAACTCACAAGTTTTCTTTGTCTGAATCAGGGACGGAAGCTATGCTTGGAAGCTTGAAGTTCCCAAGTGTAATGCCCAAATTCTGCTTACGCAAAAGCTATTGAGAAGATCACACATTACCCCTAGGAGACGCACTTCTTAGTCTGGGTCTTTCAGAATATACCTATAGGAGACACACTTCCTAAATTGAGATATCACCCCTAGGAGACGCACTTCTTAGTCTGGGTCTTTCAGAATATACCTATAGGAGACGTACTTCCTAAATTGAGATATCACCCCTAGGAGACGCACTTCTTAGTCTGGGTCTTTCAGAATATACCTGTAGGAGACGCACTTCCTAAATTGAGATATCACCCCTAGGAGACACACTTCCTAAGTTGATTTTCACCCATAGGAGATGCACTTCCTAAGTTGATAGTTCATTCATAGGAGACGCACTTCCTAGTTTGAGTCATTGAAGTTGATTTTCACCTATAGGAGACGCACTTCCTAAATTGATAGCTCATTCATAGGAGACGCACTTCCTAGTTTGAGTCATTGAAGGAGACGCACTTCCTAAATTGATAGTTCATTCATAGGAGACGCACTTCCTAGTTTAAGTCGTTGAAGTTTCACCTCTGGGATACATACTTCCTAGTCTAGGTTTTTTTCAGGTTATACTGTTTTGGAGACGCACTTCCTAAATTAAGAGTTTATCCTTAGGAGACGCACTTCCTAGTCTGGGTCTTTCAGGAATTAAGAGTCCATAGGAGATGCACTTCCTAGTTTAGTCACTGAAGTTTTTACCCCTAGGAGACGCACTTCCTAAATATCGAGTTCATTCATAGGAGACGCACTACCTAATTTTAGTCACTAAAGTTTTCATCCCTAGGAGACGCATTTCCTAGCCTTGGTCATTTAAATTCACCCTTAGGAGACGCACTTCCTAATTTGGTTCATTCAGGTTTTATTTTAGCAAACGCATTTGCTAGTCAAAGTTACAGGGTTTTACTCGTAGGAGACTCACATCCTAGTCTAGTCTTTAGTTTACTCTCATCATTGCATCAGTATTATAAGTGGTTTACAATATTGCTAACAACTCATAAATCTTCCTAGTGCAAACTGGGGCAGAAAATTTTGTTCGTTCTGTTTGTCTTGGTTACAGGAACCCACCTGGAGAACAAGGGAAGTACAATTCTCATTTTAGCTTTTAATATTTGATAACATGCCGTATCCAGTTACCAAACTGGGACAGAAAATTTTCTTTGTTTGTTTATTTTGTTGCAGTCAGGAGCCCACCTGGAGAACAAGGGTATACTTTTCAAGTTCGGCAGTCAGGAGCCCGCTTGGAGAACATAGGCATACATTTCAAGTTTCAGCAATCAGGAGCCCGCCTGAAGAACAGAGGAATACCGTTCAATACAGCGATCAGGAACCCGCCTGGAGAGCAGGAAATATATTCGAGTTCAGCGGTCAAGCATCACCCGGAGAAAGGAAAACATCTCAAAGTGTAGTCAGCAGTCAGGCAGCCACCTGGAGAAAGGGCAAAACATCTCAGATCACAAGTCCAGACAGCAACAAAAGGATGTCGCCGGGAGAATACAAGTCAACAAGAACCACAAGAGCAAGTTTGAAGACATAGATAGGATCTTTTGTAATTCGTAGATCGTAGCTTAGGCTAGCTTCTTTTTATTTTGACACGGTGTTATAAGGAGGTCAGCGAGCAGTAGCAGCAGCAACAGCAGTGAAATCACAGTTCCTGGTAGTCCCAGCTACCAAACCTTCCCGAACTACACTGACCTGATTCCTTTTTAGCCAAGGATATGTAGGCAACCTCAGAAGCAGGGTGCGGTCAACTCTTTCAAAAATGCTTCACACGGAGTATTCAAACGGGCAAAAATCGCTCGTATCCGCTCACTTATCTTTGCACGGAAACTCTTCGTGTTCTCGAGCAAAGAGGGGCAGCTGTGAGCACGTGATTTTTGCCCTATATGAATTACTCCCAGAAATTCAAACAAAATAATTTCTTTCATTATTTTTACAATTTTGAGGATTTTGTGACATTTTGTGGTAATTGTTTGCTTTTGTTTGTGCAAATGAAAATATCAAAAATATCTTGCATTTTGCATTTGGGATTTAACTTTGCATTTTAAGATTAATTGGAAAATCAATTGCTTTATAAAAAAGGAAAAATCATAAATAGTTTATTCTTTTTCAAGTAGTTGTCCTTTAGTTAATGGTGATATTTAGGTTTAATTAGTTTTTTACAAGGTTTTTTAGGTTCTAAGATGTAAGTTTAGATTTTAATTGAAAGAAATTAGAAAATTGGGAATAATTCGAGAGAAAAAAAAAGAAAAGCAAGTAGAAAATTAAAAGAAAGAAAGTCTTTAATGGGAGACCCCCAATTTTTGGGCCAATCCCAAATAATACAAGCCCAAACCAATTAAAACCCACCCCAGTCCATAGCCCAATCCCCCAAACCCGGTCTGCCCCTTGCACCACTAAAACGACGTCGTGTCGTGGTCACAATCCTGGCCGTCCATCACTCCCCATCCAACGGCCCACGTTGGATGCTAGTTTTTAATAAAATTATCTGGAAAATCCCAAACCCTAAAAAACATATACCATCTTCCTCGTATCCTCACCCTCTCCCCTGTAACGCCGCCATACCCACCACGTCTCCGCCGCCCTCCGCCCTAACGCCGCCGGCCGGAAATCGCCGCCGGCGGCGGCGGTGCTCCAAATTACCCCAAAAACACACCCCAGGCTCTTCTCTTCCTCCCCTTCCCATATCTACCACTAGTTTCGCTCAAATCCCAACCCAGCCTCTCGAATTTTAGATCACAAATTCGGTGAAAACCCTAACTCGTCCAAACTCGCCCAAATTAATATCATACAATCTCCCCGACCTCCTTTACCCAAATTCCAACCCAAAATCCTTCAAATCCGCCTTCAAACCTTCATGTCTTGGATCTAGGGTTTCAACCACATTTGCTCTCATATGGTTCCAGATAATGTTACGCGTTTGTTTTGTCAAAAATGAGCACATAATATTATCTAGAAGCTGTATCGGAAGTCAATTGAGTGGGTATCAAATCCGAGTTCAAAGGTCCGGGTTCGAGGTCGAATTGGTAAGTTCTTCGTGTTCTATCCATTTCCTTCTTCTTCGTCTTGCATTATGTTAACCTAGGATCTTAAATTTGCTCTGAAATTATTTTCGTGAAGTTTGATCTGTGTTCGTTTAGGGCTATTTGGATCAATACAGATTTTAGGTTTTAATTTGCTGCCTGTTCAGTCGTTTAGTTGGATTAGTGTAGTTTAACATAGTGATTAGCATTTCTGCCTCTGCTTAGTGTAGTTAACAGTCGTTGTTGATTTGAGAATCCAATAGTTTGCTTATTAGCCTATTTTCTTTTGATCTGTTTTAATCAATCTTGTGTGAATTGTTTATTTCAATTTAATATGTTTTAGTACTTCTTTTGGTTATTGTTGATGGGTTGTAATCAATTCACCTTGGTTCAGTTAGGTTAATCAATGGTTGTTGTTAATAATACTTTAGTGTAATGCTCAGTTCAATTAGTTGTTAATTAGATGAATTTGGCCATAGCGGATAGATTCAATTAGGGTAGAAAGAGTACTGAAGTCATTTGGGACTAGGATGGTAATTTCAGGGGTTTTAGGGGTATTTTAGGCTTTAATAACAGGATGGAATGCTGTAGATTATAATAGAACTCCTTAGAATCTTCTAGAATAGGGCTCAAGTTAGATTCTAGGAAACTTAGGATAGTAGCTTGGGTAACAAGTTAGAAAATAAGGGACTAATCTGAAAATAAATAAGGGACTGCATTGTAAATAGAGGATTTCAGGGCTGCCCTCCCTTATGCCTATAAAATGGCGTGTGCCTTGCCTTGAATCAGAAGTTTGGGAGCCCTAAAAATTCCCCCCAAAAATATTCTCCAAGCTTCCTAGATCTGAAATTCAAATTTCAAACTCCTTTAGATCTTAGGCTTCTCAAATATTCAGAAAAACAACAAAAAATCAAAAACAAGTACTGTACATCGATTTCTCTAGGCTGATTTTTGAATTTTAATCACAGATTGTCACATTTTGGCACAACTACAATCACTGAAGTTTCAGAGTGTTCTGGATTCCAATTTGAATGAGTTGTTGGGTGAATTTGAGCTATTTGGTTTTATTTTTGAGTTGAAACTGGTCAATCGAGCCTGTTGTGGAAATCTGCTGTTGCTGTTGCCTTACGATTTATTCCGGGCTGTGTTTGAGTGTGGTTCTGGGTGTAACATTGGGGCCTGTTGAGATTAGCTGTTGAATACTGCTGCTGACCTTCCTCTTCTCCTTTATTTCATGTAATCCAGGTATTTTCTCATGTTCAAATGATGCTGAAGATTGCCTTCACCTATAAACCACAAGTCTGAAGTATAAATGATAAAGGGATACATGCTTGCACCTGAACTTTACTGTTATTGCTTTTTAGAATTCTCGCGTGATTGATTTATTTGAACCATAATTTCAGATGTATTAATGAGAATATGGACTGTCAATGGACTGTTAGTAGATTGTTAATTGATTTTTGGTATTAGATAGATTATCTAGGGCTGTGTTGAATTTCATTTGGATTTTTAATATAGTACAAGTCCATCCATTGTGTTAGTTTGGATTGGAAAGGTTCTGTACGTGGAAGTGCCCTTGAAATCGTATTTTTCCCTTTTTGTAATCAATAATTGGACATCTGATTGTTAGAAGCAATTAACGAAAAGTCAAATATGGTGTCATATGAATCTTAGGATTAAATTGGAACAATATTGGTAGCCTGCCTCGAATCAATATTAACAAAAAGCAATTTCAGAGTCAATTACTTCTTACATTAGCCCAACATTTGGTTGATTTGGTCTTTGATTTAAATACATATATGTAACATCCCGTTAAGATGTTAACCAGCCCAAAAGTGAAACTGGCATTCGCCATCGGGCTTATCGCAGGCCCAGGCCACCTGACCCTCTGCAATAAAAAATTTGGACCTCTTATTGGGCTGCTCTTCATGAGCTGGGCTGAGTCAGCCTTGAGGTCCAAGGTCTGGAGGCCCAATGAATTGAGGGCCTGATTTCCTTTAACACTTTAAATAATGATGTATGAGCATGTTAATTAACTAGGGCTATTTCTTTTATTATTAGAGACAAATAAAAATAAAAACCATAGTTGCTTTAGGATTGCCTTTTAATTAATAAAAAAAGATGAGCCTCGCTAAACAAAACACATGATTGCGGGGCCCTCTTTAACTGGCTATATTAAATACTTAGACTTCGGGATGGGCCGTTTAGCGAATTTCACGGCCTTCCCCAAAGATAATAACGCGCTAGTCACTTTAGGCACGTTTTTAATAATCTTACCTTCTTAAATACGGGTGCACATTTATGTGACCCAAATACAAATCTCAACGAAGTCGAAATGTGTCTAAAATTGCGGGTGCATTTATGTGACGCGGTTCGAGATATATTTTCACGACGTTGCAATTCTCTAAAAATAATAATAATAGAAGCGGTTCAAAGTTAAAAGCATAAGCTAAAACATGTTTTGAAATCAGATAAATCCAAATATAACAGTTGAGCGACCGTGCTAGAACCACGGAACCCGGGAATGCCTAACACCTTCTCCTGGGTTAACAGAATTCCTTACTCGGATTTCTGGTTCGCGGGCTGTTAAACAGAGTCATGCTTTTCCTCGATTCGGGATTCTAAACCGGTGACTTGGGACACCATTAATCTCCCAAGTGGCGACTCTGATCTTTAAATAATAATCCCGTTTCGATTGTCCTTTAATTGGAATAAACTCCTTTTATTATACCCTTCACGTGGGTGTAGTAAAAAAAGGAGGTGTGACAAGATCCATAGTACACAGCAGGGGCCTTGGTTAGCAATGGGAGACTACAATGCTGTGTTAAATGGCCAAGACAGATAACATGGCTCTGTGATTCAAGATATGGAGACAAACGATTTTAAGGAGTTCATGAAGGATACTGGGATGAATGAGTTACAAACTGTGGGAAGGGAATATACCTTGACAAATAATCATACTTACAGTAGAATAGACAGGGGATTGGTTAATGCTAACTGGATGCTGACAATGCCAAGCTTGAAAATACAGGTGATATAACCATCTGTGTCTGATCATTCTCCACTTAAACTAATGATTACACAGATACAGAGGAAGAAGAATAGGCCATTTAGATTCTTTAATTGTATAGAAGATCATCCTCAATTTATACAGCATGTTGAGCAAGTATGGAGTGTAAATGGAACAAAAGGAATGATGCATGAAGTATGGAATAAACTCAAAAGGGTCAAAGAGGTTATAAAAGGGATAAACATACAACATTACCAAGGGGTAGAAGATAGTATTAAAGAAGCAAGGAAGGAGTTGCAAATTGTTCAAGAGAAGATGAGTGACAGAATGCAATAGCCAGACTTAATTGAGAAGGAGAATTTTTTTTTAAAAATGTGAATTAGAAAAATGCACACTGATTGAAGAGATTATCTACAAGCAAAGATCCAGAGTCCAATGGCTGAAGCTGGGAGATTCAAACTCAGCTCATTTCTTTGCACAAATGAAGAATAGGAATAACTTGAATGGTATTCAGGCTCTAACAAATAAATTGGGGATCCAACTAATGTTAGAAGAAGACATATAGCGTGATGACCCGACCCGTCATCACGTGAGTTACCGCTTCGTTTTTCCCATTTTCAGCTTCTTTATGCCTCATTATCAGTGTTTTGTGTGAACGAGTTGGTTTGGATTGGTTTTAGAAGGAAATGAGACACTTAGTCTCTTTAAGGAAGGCTTAGTTTGGAAAACTCAACCGGATGTTGACCTATGTGTTAGAGGGCTCGGATATGATTTTCGATGGTTCGGTNACCGGGTGTACCGAGGATCGAGTGGCGTGGTGTGACTGATTATGTTTCTAGTAGGGTGATTTCATTCTTAAAGGCCCAGCGTATGGTTGGGAGGGTTGTCTGTCATATCTAGCTTTTGTGAGGGATGTTGGAGCTGAGGCTCCTAGCATTGATTCTATCCCAGTTATGAGGGAGATTCCCGATGTTTTTCCTGCAGACCTGCCGGGCATGCCACCGGACAGGGATATTGATTTTGATATTGACCTGGTGCCGGGCACTCAGCCCATTTCCATTCCGCCATATCGTATGGCACCAGCGGAGTTGAAAGAATTCAAGGATCAGCTTCAGGAACTTCTAGATAAGGGGTTCATTTGGCCTAGTGTGTCACCGTGGGGTGCACCAGTTCTGTTTGTGAAGAAGAAGGATGGCACCATGAGAATGTGCATTGACTACAGGCAATTGAACAAAGTAACAGTGAAGAACAAGTATCCCCTACCTCGCATTGATGATTTATTTGACCAGCTTCAGGGAGCGAGGGTGTTCTCCAAGATTGATCTTCGTTCGGGCTATCACCAATTGAAGATCAGGGATTCAAATATTATTAAGACTGCTTTCAGGACTAGATATGGGCACTATGAGTTTCTTGTTATGTCTTTTGGGCTGACTAATGCCCCAGTAGCGTTCATGCATTTGATGAACAATGTATTTCGGCCTTATCTGGATTCGTTCGTCATTGTTTTTATTGATGATATTCTGGTGTACTCACGTAGTCAGGAGGAGCACGCGCAACATTCGGAGTTGTATTGGAGAGATTGAGGGAGGAGAAGCTCTATGCAAAGTTCTCCAAGTGTGAGTTCTGGTTCAGCTCAGTGGCTTTCTTGGGGCACGTGGTGTCCAGCGAGGGTATTCAGGTCGATCCGAAGAAGATAGAGGTGGTTCAGAGTTGGCCCAGACCGTCCTCAGCCACAGAGATTCGTAGCTTCCTGGGTTTGGCGGGTTATTATCGCCGGTTTGTTCAGGGATTTTCCTCTATAGCATCGCCCTTGACCAAGTTGACTCAGAAGGGTGCTCCATTTGCATGGTCGGACGAGTGCGAGGAGAGCTTTCAGAAGCTCAAGACAGCTTTGACCACAGCTCCAGTATTGGTTTTGCATTCAGTTTCAGGTTCTTACACCGTCTATTGTGATGCTTCGAGAGTTGGGATTGGTTGTGTATTGATGCAGGAGGGTAGAGTTATCGCTTATGCTTCTCGTCAGTTGAAGCCCCACGAGAAGAACTACCCTGTCCATGATTTGGAGTTGGCTGCCATAGTTCATGCTTTGAAGATTTGGAGGAACTACTTGTATGGCGTATCTTATGAGGTATTCACCGATCATCGCAGTCTTCAGCATTTGTTCAAGCAAAAGGATCTTAATTTGAGGCAGCGGAGGTGGCTAGAGTTACTTAAGGATTATGATATTACCATTCTGTATCACCCGGGGAAGGCCAATGTAGTGGCCAATGCTTTGAGCCGAAAGGCAGTGAGTATGGGGAGTTTGGCGTATATTCCAGTTGGGGAGAGGCCCTTTGCAGTTGATGTTCAGGCCTTGGCCAATCGGTTGGTGAGACTAGATATTTCGGAGCCTAGTCGGGTGTTGGCTTGTGTGGTTTCTCGGTCTTCCTTATATGATCGCATAAGAGAGCGCTAGTATGATGATCCGCATTTGCTTGTCCTTAAGGACAGGGTTCAGCATGATGATGCCAAAGACGTGACCATTGGTGAGGATGGTGTGTTGAGGATGCAGGGCCAGATATGTGTGCCCAATGTGGATGGGCTTCGGGAGTTGATATTGGAGGAGGCCCATAGCTCGCGGTATTCCATTCATCCGGGTGCCGCGAAGATGTATCAGGATTTGAGGCAGCACTACTGGTGGAGAAGAATGAAGAAAGATATTGTGGGATTTGTGGCTCGGTGTCTCAATTGTCAACAGGCGAAATATGAGCATCAGAGACCTGGTGGATTGCTTCAGCAGATGGATATTCCCGAGTGGAAGTGGGAGAGGATTACTTTGTACTTTGTTGTTGGACTTCCTCGGACCTTGAGGAAATTTGATGCTATTTAGGTGATTGTTGATCGGCTGACCAAGTCCGCGCACTTCATTCCCGTGTGTACTACCTATTCTTCAGAGCGGCTGCCAGGGATTTATATCCGGGTGATTGTGCGGTTGCACGGTGTTCCGGTTTGTATCATCTCAGATAGAGGTACTCAGTTTACTTCGCAGTTTTGGAGAGCCGTGCAGAGAGAGTTGGGTACTCAGGTGGAGTTGAGCACAGGTTTCATCCTCAGACGGATGGACAGTCCGAGCGTACCATTCAGATATTGGAGGACATGTTGCATGCCTGTGTTATTGATTTTGGAGGTTCTTGGGATGGGTTTTTGCCGCTTGCAGAGTATGCTTACAACAACAGCTATCAATCGAGCATTCAGATGGCTCCGTATGAGGCGTTGTATGGGAGGCGGTGTAGATCTCCAGTTGGTTGGTTCGAGCCCGGCGAGGCTAGGCTATTGGGGATAGATTTGGTTCAGGATGCCTTAGAGAAGGTGAAGCTGATCCAGGAGAGGCTTCGTACAGCACAGTCGCGTCAGAAGAGTTATGCAGACCGAAAGGTTCGAGATGTGTCTTATATGGTTGGTGAAAAGGTCTTGCTGAAGGTTTCGCCATGAAGGGTGTTATGAGATTTGGGAAGAAATGGAAGTTGAGTCCGCGGTTCATTGGGCCTTTTGAGGTACTTAGGAGGATTGGGGAGGTGGCTTATATGCTTGCTTTACCACCCAGCTTGTTGGGCGTGCATCCGGTATTTCATGTTTCTATGCTCCGGAAGTATGTTGGGGACCCGTCCCATGTATTGGACTTCAGCACGGTTCAGCTGGATGATGATTTGACCTATGATGTGGAGCCAATGGCTATTTTGGGTCGTCAGGTTCGAAAGTTGAGATCAAAGGATATAGCTTCGGTGAAAGTGCAGTGGAGAGGTCGGCCCATGGAGGAGGCTACCTGGGAGACCGAGCGGGAGATGCGGAGCAGATATCCTCACCTGTTTGAGGCTTCAGGTATGTTTCTTGACCCGCTCGAGGATGAGCGTTTATTTTAGTTGGGGAGGATGTGACAACCCGACCCGTCGTCACGTGAGTTACCGCTTCGTTTTTCCCATTTTCAGCTTCTTTATGCCTCATTATCAGTGTTTTGTGTGAACGAGTTGGTTTGGATTGGTTTTAGAAGGAAATGAGACACTTAGTCTCTTTAAGGAAGGCTTAGTTTGGAAAACTCAACCGGATGTTGACCTATGTGTTAGAGGGCTCGGATATGATTTCCGATGGTTCGGTTAGCTTCGTGGGATGATTTGTGACTTAGGAGTGTGATCGGAAGTGTTTTTGGAGGTCCGGTGTAGAATTAGGCTTGAATTGGCGAAGTTAGTATTTTGGCGAATTCCGGTTGATAGGTGAAATTTTGATCCGAGGGTCGAAATGGAATTCCGAGAGTTGTTGTAGCTTCGTTATGTGATTTGGGATGCGTGTGCAAAATTTCAGGTCATTCAGAGGTGATTTGGTTGGCTTTTTGATCGAATGCGTATTTCGGAAGTTTTTGAAGAACGTAGGCTTGAATTCGATGAGAAATGATGGTTTTAGTGTTGTTTGAGGTGTTTTTATGATTGGAACAAGTTTGGGTGATGTTTTAGGATGTGTTGGTGCTTTTGGTTGAGGTCCCGGGGGCCTCGGGTAAGTTTCGGATGGTCAATCAGACCATTTTTGAAGTTTTGGAGTTGCAGATTTTTGGAGTTCAGTGTTGCAGAATTAACCCATCGCGTTCGCGTAGGGTGAGTTGCAAACGCGTTGAAGGAAATTTGAGGGCCAGGAGTTAGGACTTCGCGTTCGCGTTGAGACCTCGCGATCGCGGAAGGTTAGGAAGTTATGCATCACGTTCGCACGAGAAGCCCCGCGTTCGCGTATAAGGACTGAGGTCCAGTGGTGAGTTGTTCTCCGCGTTCGCGGTTGAGGGACGCGTTCGCGTAGGTTTACGGCTCCAGGGCTTCACGTTCGCGTGTGGCTGACCGCGTTCGCGAAGGGTAAGTGTGGTCAGTGGAAATTTTGTGCATCGCGAACGCGAGAAGGCCCTCGCGTTCGCATAGAGTAAATATCAGCTGGGCAGAAGGGTTTTTAATAATATTTCATCCGCGAGCTAAGTCGTTTTTCCACCATTATTGAGCATCCTTGAGAGCTTTTTGACAGGAATTGAAGAGGGTTTCGACTGGGATTGATTGGAGGTGAGTCGTATGATCTAAAAACATGATTTAATTGTAGAATCAACCTAGAAATTCATGAAAATTTATCAAAAAGGGGAAAGAACTAGGGCTTGAGTTTCGAAATTTCAAATTGGGTTTTGATGGGTCATATGAGCTCGGATTTGGGAGTTCTTGGTATGTATAGACTCGTGGCGAGATAAGGAATCCGTTGATGTAAAATTTTCTGAAATTCGAGAAGTGGGCCCGGGGCTCGGGTTTTGCAAATTTCNTTTGGGTTGAGTTGCTAGTTTCCTGTTAGCTCGTTGAATATTTCTAGATTTTACTTCTTCCTGGGCTATTGTGGTGCTTTTTTGGGCTTTCAACTTGCTTCGTTGTTTGGTTGTACTCACTGACTGTTGCTGCTACACTTACCGTGCTGATTTCTCCTCAATTTCATTGTATTTCCATTTCCAGGTACATGTGCTCAGCCCTCAAGTCTATGAAATGAGATAAATCTGCTATTTGAAGTTGATCTCTGAGCTTCATCTGTTTCGGTTGATTCTGATGTTTAAAATAGTAGTTTATTGGATATTTTATGTGGTGTAATAGACTGATATTGGACTGTTTGGACTATTTTTAGCATAGCATTAGTATCCTATCTAGTAGTGTTAATCTAAAATTCTGCTTTAAGGCCAATTATCGTGTTAAATGTAGTAGTATTAGTGTCATGATTAGTGAATGGTTAAAGTTAGTATAACGTGGGCATGAAGTTAGATTTGGGATTAATGTTGGTTTTCAGCGTCAACGTTAAGTTGGATCCAATAAATGTGCAAAACGATGCTATGTCTCACTTGTTAAGTTCAATAGCTGGACTTTGAGAACAGGGAACCAGCACCTCATTAATTTGAGCTTCGTTTTAGGCTGATGTTTTATTGTAATTGTTAGTCATTTTAGTTGAACTGTTGAATTCATGAAATACTTGAAGTAACGCATTAGCTTAAACATAATCTAAAATGAAATTTAACTTTAAGATCAGCAGTTGCTTGATTTAATGAACCTGAATTGTTCATTTGTGACAAATTGTTGAACCCAGTTGCGAAATGTGTCCAACGCTTTGAAATTCAATTGTAGTCCAGTGTTTGGGTTTGGGGTTCAATTATGGATCTAGGAAGGGCAAACAATGGATTGCCAGGCCTGTTCCCAAGGGCCCAAATTCTAAGCAGTTTGCCAACTGAGGCCCAGCGCTGGGCGGCCTCGTCTAAGGCTGAATGGATTCTCATGCTTCTGGGCCACTTTTGAAGCCCAATGTACTGAAGACCTTACTCAAGCCCTTGTTTTAATTCAGCAACACATTTCTAGGCTTTTAAGCTAAGTAGCGAGTTTAAATTAAGAGGTTTTCCTTTTGTTTAAATTCGGACTTGAGCTTGTGGCCCGGATGTTATAACTTCAATTAGCTAAGGCCCCTTTTAGAGAAAAGAAAATATAGAAAGTCATAGTCACTTTAGGATTGGCCTTTAAAATAAAAGTGGGACGAGCCTTGCCAAATAAAAGTGCATAAATTGCGGGGCCATCATTAAATGCTTTATTAAAAATATTTTAGAAATTCGGGACATGCCATTTAGCGAATTTTCATGGCTTCCCGCAAAGTTAACAAGACGCTAGCCGCTTTAGGCGCGCTTTTAATAATTTTACCTTCTTAAATACGGGTATGCATTTCATGCGACCCAAATCCAAATCCCAAAACGTTGAATAAGAGGTGTCGAGGATCCGGGTGCATTTCATGTGACGTGATCCCAAAAACACGCTCTTAAACGGCGTTCATTTTCATAAAAAACTAATTAAAAGTGGTTAATCAAATTTTTTAAAATTGCACCATAGGATGACATGTATTAAAACCAGACTTTAGCCAAATATAGCAGTTGAGCGACCGTGCTGGAACCACGAAACTCGGGAGTGCCAACCCCTTCTCCCGGGTTAACAGAATTCCTTACTCGGATTCCTGGTTCGTGACTGCTAAACAGAGTCAAACCCTTTCCTCGATTCGGGATTCAAACCGGTGACTTGGGACACCATAAATCTCCCAAGTGGCGACTCTGAATCTTTTAATAAATAAACCCGTTTCGATTGTCCTTTAATTGGAAAAACTCCTTTTATTATACTCCTTTCCGGGGGAGTACGAAAAAAAGGAGGTGTGACAGCTCTGGCGACTCTGCTGGGGACAAGGACCCAGAACTTTTGTTCAGGGTTCAGAATTCGAGATCAGTTAAATTGCTGTATTTGGCTTTATTTGATTTTCCTACATGTTTCATGCCTTGTGTGCTAATTGTTTTACCGCTTTGATATTTGATTGAATTGTATATATAAACTGTCGCGAATCCCTTCCTCTCTCTGAGTCTTCTACATCATGGAGAAGGGTGCACTTCGTGTAGCTTCTCTTCTATTTAGAGTCTTTTCCCATTTAGAACGAGGTATGGATAAGTTGCAAAGCCGGCGGAGCTTCTGTATCCCTGGTACGCTGCCTCCCCCTCGGCCCGAGTTATCCGCTCGGGTAAGCCAGGTTTAGACCAAAAAACCTAGGGTTTAAACCTAGAAGAACAAAACCTCATGCCGGATCCCTAGTAGGACGCTTGTTTGCATCATGTGCATTTGACTTAGGGGACTCAACACAGGGGTTGGGTCCGTCTGGGACAAGTGACCTGAAATAATGGACCATCCTGATGCATCTTACGTGCTACTTGCGCATTTATTTGCTCGGCTTTGCATGTTGACCGGCTTGTCTAAATGAGTGAATTATGAAAATAAACAGTGTCAGGACTACGTGAGGGTGACAACTTGTTGTGAAAAACCAATATCCAAGTAGTGCCGAAATGCTGCCGGATTTTTGAAAATGAAAGAAAGAAGAAAATAGTTGTTTTAGTTTGTTTACCAATGGAAAAGAAAAACCAAAAAGAATTGTATTTTTTCAAATTAGTTTGTTTATTTGCCACTGAACAAGAAAACATAAAAAATGAATTTTGCTTTCAGAAATAGTGTATTTGCCAACAAAAACAAAAGAGTCTTATTTTCAAAAATAGTTAGGTTTATTTGCCCGAACTACGCAGGTTTGATTCTCACCGGATGTGAGATACGTAGGCAACCCTCATCGGGTCCAACCACCCTTTTTCAAAAATAGCCAAATAATGTCAAAATTTTAAATTTTTGTCAAAATAAGTCTGGTGACGCCATTCTTGCTAAAAATAAGCCGAATGTCCCCAAAAGGGCGCCGGAAGGCCGTTTTTGCAAGAACAGCCACCCTGAGTCATTTTTAAATGGTTTGCGGGCACATCCTTAAAATCTTCCTCCTAGAAGTGCTGAAAGGCCGTATTTGCAAATCTAAGGCCTGTTTTCTAAATGAAGACTTTTTGCACAAATAGCCGTTTTTCAAAACAAGTCATTAAAATCCCCTAATAAATGTGCAGGATGGATGCAAGTAACATCGAAACCTTCTCAGTCCTGAGCGAGATCCCTTTGAAACTTTACATGTGGTGGCATGATTTGGGAAAAGGAAGCAGAGATACCGTGGTCAAAAGTTTGGGTGGTCTCGTTGATTTGCTAAACATCNTGTAAAATTTTCTGAAATTCGAGAAGTGGGCCCGGGGCTCGGGTTTTGCAAATTTCATGATTTTCGATGTTTTTCGATTCCTTTCGATTGGGATATGTTCCCTTAGCCTATTGTGACGTATTCGTTGTGGTTTTGGTCAGATTCGACACGCGAGGAGGCCGATTTGCGAGGCAAGGGCATATCGAGCTAGGATTTTGGCCGGCTTGAGGTGAGTAATGATAGTAAATGATATCCTGAGGGTTTGAAATCCCGGAGTTGCACAACGTAGTGCTATATTGAGGTGAAACACGCGCTTAACGACGAGCGCGGGGTTGTTTACTACTGGGGATTGTAACTTGGTCCGCCCCGATTGATATTTTTACCGCGTATTTGATTGAGTTGTGTTTGTTATCAATATGATTTGGGTTTATTGCCATATTTTTGGGCTTCATGCCGACTCTTGAATTCTTCGTGGGCTTTTATCACCGTTTCCTCACTATTTTGATATATTACTTGAGCTCAGTCCTGTTGATTAATACTGTTTTACAAACTCAGCCACTTATAACTGAATTTTGAGATTTAAATGATATTTCCAATGTTGTTTGGGCTGAGCACTACTGTTTTACTGATGCCGAGGGGCTTGTGATGATTTCTGGACTGAGTGAGGCCGAGGGCCATATGTGAGGATATATTGAGTGATATGAGGCCGAGGGCCTGAGATACATTTATATGCCACGAGGTGGCTTGAGTGACTTGAGGAGGCTTTCAGGCCTTATGAGTTATGTGAGAAGGCTTTCAGGCCTTATGTTGATATAGCGCTTGGGCCGTAAAGGGCCCCTCCGGAGTCTGCACACCCACAGTGAGCGCGTTACCCATATGATCTGAGAGTGAGCCCGAGGGGCTGATATTATGCTGAGTGACTGAGAGTGAGCTCGAGTGGCTGATGCTATGCTGAGTGACTGATACTGAGCCCGAGGGGCTGACATTGTTCTGAGCGATTGATACTGGGCCCGAGGGGCAGATTCCTACTCACTATTTACTTGTTGTTTACCTGATTTACCTGTTTTAAAAGGAGATTTCATTTGACTCTTTATTGTTTAACTGCTTTAGGTGATTTACTGCCTGATATAGAATTGCCTTGTGCACTTATGTGTTTTCATGCCTCCGGTTATTATTTATTATTATTACTCACTGGGTCGGAGTACTCACATTACTCCCTGCACCATGTGTGCAGATTCAGGCATAGCAGAGTCCGCACCTGAGCGCTGATTCCTTCCAGACCAGGCAGTGATTTGGAGTTACGAGGTAGCTGTTGACGTCCGCAGCCCCTTGTTTCCCCTATCCTCTATCATTTATGTTTTCTTCAGACTATTGTACCGGATTTCATACTTTGTAGACTTATAGAACACTCAGTAGTAGCTCATGACTTGTGACACCCCGATTTGGGCTGTGTCGGGATGGTTTCTCCTTGTTATTATCGTTGTTCCCGCGTTTATGGTTATCTTAAACATGTGTTAGAATTGATAGTGTTAATTAATTGCTTTAACAGAGGTATTGGCATTGTTCTGGTTGGCCTTGTCTTCACGAGAGGCGCCATCACGACCGGGTTCGGGATTTGGGTCGTGACATATAGGCAGAAATATTGGGATATTATAAGGAGTTGTTGGGTTCAAGAGAAGCAAGTATCCCTGCTATTAACCCAAATGTCATGAAGATGGGAGCAGTATTAAGTAGGGAGCAGTAGTTGCAACTCATCCAACCAGTGACCAAGGAGGAAATTTGGTTAGCATTGAAGGATATTAGTGACCTAAAAGCACCTGGCTATGATGGATTTAATGCAGTATTTTTCAAAAAATCATGGAAAGTCATAGGAGAGGATGTGACTAAGGTTGTTCTGGAGTTCTTTGAATCAGCTCAAATGTATAGACCTATCAACTGCACAGCAATCACTTTGATCCCTAAAATGAGAAATCCTACCAGTATTAAGGAATACAGACCAATCTCTTGCCGTACTACTTTATATAAAGTGATCTCTAAGGTCTTAACTAAGAGATTACAAAAGGTGATGGATGTACTGATTGATAAAATACAGTCTGCCTTTGTTCCTGACAGAGTGATAACAGACAATATTATTCTTAGCCATGAACTTGTCAAACAATATGGAAGGAAAGGGGTGTCACCAAGGTGTATGATGAAACTGGATATGCAGAAGACATATGATTCTATTGAACGGGCTTTTATGGACAGGTGCTGAATGCACTAGCTTTTCCAGAACAGTTTGTGAGATGGATCATGACATGTATGCAAAGTGTCACATATTCAGTCTTGGTTAATGGTTCATTGACACAACCTTTTGAAGCTAGGAAGGGGCTGAGCCAAGGGGATCCATTATCTCCATTTCTATTTGTGCTGGCAATGGAATATTTGATAGAAACCCAAAGACTTTGAACCAGATTCCAGATTTCAACTATCATCCCAAGTGTGAAAAGTTGCAAATTTTGCAACTTGGTTTTGCAGATGACCTTTTACTTTTTTCAGGGGTGACATAGGATCAATCAAGTTACTTTATAACCGCTTAATGAAATTCTCAAAAGCTTTAGGATTGGTGATTAACAAGAATAAAAGCTCAATCTTTTTTGGAGGGGTATCACAAGATGATCAGGAAGCTATTTTGGAGTTTCTGGGAATCCAAAAAGGTGAACTGCCAGTTAGATACCTGGGAGCTCTCTTAAGTTCTAAGAGAATATCAGTAGTTCAATGCCAGCCCTTAATTGATAAAATAGTTGGCAGAATAACCTCATGGACAGCTAAATTCCTATCTTATGCTGGAAAGATTCAATTGATCAAAAGTGTACTGTTCTCTATTCAAGCTTACTGGGCACAAATCTTTGTGCTCCCAAAGAAGACCACAAAACTAATTGAGGCAATATGTAGAAGTTTTTTGTGGACAGGGGAGGGCAATATCTCTAAGAAAGCTTTACTAGCATGGGAAAAAGTATGTCTGCCCAAATCAGCAGGAGGTTTCAATATTATAAGCATCACACTGTGGAACAAAGCAGCTATATGTAAACAATACTGGAACCTATGCAAAGAGAAGAACAAACTTTGGATTCAATGGATGCACAATTACTACATCAAAGGTAGGAACATATGGGAAGTCCAACTGAAGCAAACATCATGGATGATGAGCAAGATTATGAAAGCAAAGAAGACATTTGAGGAAGCAGGCTTTAATCATGAAGACATCAGAAAGATGAGCCATTGTTCAATCAAGCATATATATCACAAGCTGCGAGGAAGCTTCAGTAAAGTGAGTTGGAGAAGAGTTGTATGCAACAATGCATGCCCTAGGTGGACATTTCTAGTAACAATGACAGCACATGGCAAGTTATATACCAAAGATAGGCTGAGTAAATGGGGAATACAAATTGATCAGGAGTGTGTCCCGTGCAGTCAAGCAAGTGAAACTATTCAGCATCTATTCTTTGAATGCCCATATGCAGCTGAATTATGGGGTAATCTGCTAGCTTGGCAAGGGATAAGAAGACCAGTATATAGATGGGCTGAGGAACTAACACGGGCTGAAAAATGGCTGAAGAGGAAAACTGCAACAACTGAACTATATAAGATGACACTAGCAGCATGTGCATACTATGTGTGGCAAGAAAGGAATAACAGAATCTTCCAAGCTAAAGTGAGACGATGGGAGATACTTGGCAAGATGATTATACAGGAAATACATTGTCGAAGCAATAAGAATGTGAAATTTTTTTTAAGTAGACTGGATTGGTACTCTATGTAAATAGACAAAATAGTATAGTAATATAAAGGTGGCAGGGGGGAGAAGTACAGAAAGCGTAGGATATATGTAAGGTTTTTGATTTACTTGTAAATATTTCCCTGGTAAATGAAAGTTTTAATTACCCAAAAAAAAAAAAAAAAGAATTATGTGACACAATAGTGAAAAGAGTAATTACAAATCTAGACTATTTAATTTTTATTGCAAAAATCTATGGAATCATCTTAATAGAAGGGAAAAGGAGGACTCCTAAGCAAGTAAAACATTTAACTGTAAAATTTTCGAACACAATTATCCTTGTATGTTTTTTCTGGTTGGTGAATTGAAATTTGTTTTTTATTTAGTTGGCATTTGGACATAAAAATTATAACTTTAAAAAAAATAATATTTAGAGCTAAGTTGAAAATGATATTTGAGATTTGAAATTATGTTTAGATGTGCATTTTACTTGAAAAAGTGCTGCAGTTTTATGAATGGGAGAAAAACAAATTCTGAAAATTTTGGAAAAGTTGTCAAAATCACTTTTTGGTTTTTGAAAAACTTATTTTTTTTTGGAACCCCAGGAAAACCCGCAGCCGCTACAGCCTCTGTCACAGCCTCTGCCCTTCGGGTGAGCACTCTGTGGTGAGCACTCTGTGCGTACTGGGTAAACCCCCACTGTGTAGTAGCCTGCAAACCACACAGGGATGTGAACCGCACTAGGCATGCCCCGTGCGACAGGCTCAGACCCAGAAGAGCATAGAGCTGGTTTCGAACCTACGTTTTCCGTATGGAAAACGCACTCCAAACCAACTGGGCCGTCCCTTCGGGACAAAAAAAACTCATTTTTGAAAATTCAAAAACTTGCAAAATTTTATGAGCAAACACATTTGTGAATATATTTTTTTAA
>NW_017670265.1:1003802-1010704 GCF_001879085.1 Nicotiana attenuata | reverse complement strand
ATATACTATTACATACTACAAAATTTTACAACTAAAAAAACTACAAATAAACTACAAATCAGTTTTAGTATTGTATAAAGCTGTATTGTTTTTAAGGGTATCTACAAAATTACTACATTTATACTACAATTAAACTACAATCTATGTTGAAAAAAATGTTGACTACAAAATTTTCTCTTCATCTACAAAATTTCTTCAAAAAAACTACAAATAAACTACAAATCAGTTTAAGTATTGTATAAAGTTGTATTGTTTTTAAAAGTATCTACAAAATTACTATATTTATACCACAATTAAACTACAATTTATGTTGAAAAAAATGTTGACTACAAAATTTTCTCTTCACCTACAAAATTTCTACAAAAAAAAAAACTACAAATCAATTTAAGGTTTCAGGGTGAAGCTTAGTCTTTAAAAGTTGAATCTTTGAATCAAAGTCAGAAGAAGGGGGAGGGGATTGATTGGTTAGCAGCAGTAATAGACACAAATCGAAAGTTCATATGCTCTCCCCTGGCGAAGATCGTTTAAAGGTTGAGGGCTTCATCAGTAGACGTGGATCTGAACTTGCCTTGAAGTACTTATGTGAAAAATTGGGTGGATCTTTGTTTGAAAAGCTTCCTAAGCTGTGGGACTGCTTAGTTGAAGTTCTTAAGCCTTGTAGTCTTGAAGACATGACTGAAGAAGATGAAAAAGTTATTACTTGAGCTATTGAGTTGGTTAAAGATTATCAGAACTTGATTAACATATGTAACAAAATTGCAATTTCCATCTCTATATTTTTTGAGAAGAAGAAGGAATGGAGAAGAGGAAGAAAGAGGAGGGAAAAAAGGGCGTAGGTCTTAGGAATTAGGGGGATAGAGAAACGTGGGATATATGGATACCTTTAATTAAGGAGTAAAAACTGCCCATTAATTAGACCCTTAATTAAGTATGGTATAGGATTGGTAATTTGGTATACTAAGTGTAATTAAATTAAATCTTAAGCATTGAGGGTAATAAGGTTTCATATATGGCATAGGAATGTAAAAATCCCTTTTGTGAATAGGTATGCATCAATTCTCAAAACAAGCAAATAAAGAAAGAAAACAATAGCAGTTTACAGGTTCACGTTCAATGGTTGAAAGGGGCTAAATTATTCGTTTTTTTATATGTTCATTTTGTCACAAATGGAAATTGAATTACACAAAATTAAGGATGAATAGGACAAAACTGAGTAAGGAAATTCACGAAAAAAAGAAAGAAAAGCGCCCATTTCGTTTGCTCCCCACCCCCACCCTCTTTTCTACTTCTATTTTATTCCTTTTTTAATGGCTTCCAATTTACTCCTCAAAACTGACGCACTTATCTTTTTATTAATTTTGAATTAATTTATCCTTAATAAAAATAATTTAAAATTAGGAAAGTATTTCTCAAGAGTATAATTTCAAAAGTTGTTTGTTTAAAATTTTGATAGTCAAATAATATTATTATCAATTGGGATGGTAGGAGTGTCTTTATTCTAATGTACGTTTCCATCGAAGTAAAACATGAAAGTTTGACTATTATATTCTTATTGAATATGCTTAAAAATTTATTTATTTGGGTTTGGGAGTGGGCATAGTTTGGGCAAACCAGAAATCCAAACCGAAGTCCGAATTGTTTGAATTTTTGGTTTAGATTTTCGATTTAATTTTTAAAATATTTGGATTTTAGATTGGATTTGGTACTTCAGATTTTTGGATATCCAAAAATTCGAAATTTTTATATTTTATATTTAGTCCATTATTCATATGTCAATAGTAATAACTACAATATCCTAATCATTAGACATAATCTCAAATATTCAATACTAAGTGCTAAGTTACTATCAGAATACTTTCTATTTGGACATGATTTTACTATTGCTACTTCTTATCGGTCTTACTAATATTTTTGTTGTATTTTCTTGATAATATTACTTGAATACTTTATTTGGGTGATTGCGGTAAAATAAGGAGCTTTTTAAGCTAGCAATTTGACATGAATACTTTATTTGGATGATCATTATCGTAGAAAGAAGAAACATCTCAACTTATAAGCTCAAAATTGAAAATCCAAAATATCCAAACCAATTAATCCGATCCAAACTTAAAAAGTTCGATCCAATCCGACGTTATTTGGATTGTCATTTCTTCAATCCGAAAATCAAAAATCCAAACCGTCATACCAAGCCGAATTGTCCGAACGCCTACCCCTAGATATAATGGGCTTTAAGAAAGTTGAACTTCTTTACATAAAATGAGAATTTAAAGTTGGAATTTAATTTACTTTTTGAATCCCAATTTATGTGAAATTTTTTTCTCTGTTTTCTAGAAAAGAATGATAACTTTCTATATTTTTTAAAAACTTAACTTATAAACTTTTTATTTCACATTTATAGTCAAGAAAAACTAATAAGACTTGTTTTTTACTATAAATTTGAAAAGATTTTTTCTTTAAATTTTATGACAAATCAGAAAACCTCATATAAATTAGAACTAATGGGGTAATATTCAATTCAAAAGATCGTTTACGTGACAAATTGATTCCTTTTATGATAAGCATTTGTATACAGTCAAAAACATATGCCTTCGATCTATAGGCTCGAGGGGTCGTCTTAAGTCCGAGTTCAGGCAAGATCGAGTTCGAGCTCGATGGACCAGACTCGAGCTCGAAGATAGGATGCAATGCCCGAGGATCGAAGTGCCATGAATACCGACGCCGAGTATACTCAACCCCGAAATAATGCCGTTATGGATTTCTAACAGAATGAGCGGGATTCCTGCTACGTCCCTAGAATTATGGTGCAAATCCCAAAATAGAATTTTACGATTCCGTACTAGGCGGTTAGCAGCTGTCCCAATAAGATTCCTTACTGTAAATGGAAATATACCTTATTTAGGGTTCCCCTATTATATAAGGGGACCCCAATCATTTGTAAACATCATCTAATCATTGGCAAAGAATGTACTATCTTATTTTTCTGGCTCGAGGCCGATATTGGTTCATCTCTTTACTATTCTTGCTTTATTGTTCTTGGTTCATCTCGTGGTCACTAAACTCGAGGCTGATATTGTTTGGTAACACTGGTTTGATTCATTCGTTTCTTTCACCTATACTTTATATTTCTTGATTATTAATTGGTATTGAACTAAATCACATATCTTTAAAACCACAAATCAAATTTAATTGTTACTCGTATTTTTGAGGTAAACAGTTTGGCGCCTACCGTGGGGCTAAAGATAATAGTGATTATTTCATTACCGATTCTCATTACACACGTTATTTTTACACTTTTTCTTGTCATGATTTTCTGGTTCTCAGGATTAAACATGTCAAACTCGCAAAATACACCTATTTATGACAACGAAGGTCTTGGATTTCATGGGGAAAACAACAATGTAGGGGTCGGTGTACCACCGATAAACCCATGGCAAATGCAAATTGTGGAACCAGTTGGCATTAGTTCGCACATTGCTTTAAATATAGATCTAGGCACAGACCCTTGAGGGAGTGTACGCAGGGAAGCCCGATCTTGGGGCCGAGGAACACCAGGTATAGGAGATGGGGAAGTCAGCCTCCAAGTGATATTCGAGATGCTGCAAGCTCAGCAGATCGCCATTGCTCAACTTCAGAGTCAGAATAAAACTCCAAGCATAGCCGAACCAGAAAACACTCGATGTGCTGAATCGGCGCCAGATAGGTCAAATGAAAATGGCTCGGGGACTGACCCCACTATTATGAAAATTCTCGAAGAGCTCACCAGGAGGATCGAGTCCGGGGAAAAGAAGATTGAAGACAACGACAAAAAGGTGAAAACTTATAACTCCTGTGTTGATCAGATACCGGGGCACCTCTAGTCTTGAAGGGTTTAGATGCCAAAAAGTTCATACAAAAACCATTCCCTCAAAGCGCGACTCCGATGCCCATTCCTAGAAATTTTGCATGCCCGATATACCCAAATATAACGGGACAACCGACCCTAATGAGCATATTACCTCGTATACTTGTGGGATTAAAGGAAACGACCTGAATGATAATGAGATCAAGTCCGTGTTGTTGAAAAAATTTGGGAAAACTTTGTCGAAAGGAGCCATAATTTGGTATCATAACTTGCCTCCTAACTCTATTTATTTGTCTGCTATGTTAGCAGACGCCTTCCTGAAAGCACACGCCGGAGCCATAAAGGTGGCAACGAGGAAATCGGATGTATTCAAGATAAAACAAAGGAACGACGAGATGTTGAGGGAGTTCGTGTCCAGGTTTCAGATGGAGCGAATGGAATTACCACCGATCTCGGATGACCGGGCAGTACAGGCTTTTATGCAGGGTTTGAATGAAAGGAGTTCGATTGTGTCCCGACAATTAAAGCAGAATCTGATCGAGTATCCAGTTGTGACGTGGTCGGATGTACATAGCCGTTACCAATCAAAGATTAGGGTCGAGGATGACCAGTTGGGAGCCCCCTCGGGTTTAGTTCATCCTAACAGATCGGCAGCTAAGCCCCCAAGGGATATAGACAGGAAATCGAGGTCAAACAAAGAACGGTATTAGCCGTATATCGATCGAAGAAACAATGGTTCGGGCCGAAATGCCCCTCGAAATGATCGAAGAAACGATCGAGGTCAAAACTCTCAAGGACTCATGAGAAAGAGCGGGTTTGATAAACACACCGAACCCTCGGAGGCACCTCGATTGTCAGAGTATAATTTCAGTGTAGACGCATCAGGGATTGAGTCAGCTATTGGAAGAATCAAAGATACCAGGTGGCCCAGGCCTATCCAAACCGATACTTCTCAGAGGAATCCAAACTTGATGTGCAAGTATCATAGCACACACGGCCATAGGAGCGAATAGTGCAGGCAGCTAAGGGAGAAGGTGGCTCGGTTTTTCAACGAGGGTCACCTTCGAGAATTTGTTAGTGATCGGGCTAAAAGCCACTCCAGGGAAAGAAATGCAAGAAAAAATAAGCAAGAAGAACCACAACATGTAATCCATATGATCGTTGGTGGTGTCGACGTCCCACAAAGACCCGTATTCAAGCGCACCAAGGTGTCGATCACCAGAGAAAAGCGGATCGGAGCTATGTGCTCGAGGACGTCCTTTCATTCTATGATGAGGAAGCAGAAGGCATATCTCAGCCGCACAATGACGCCCTGGTAATTTCTATCCTTTTAAATAAAATTTAAGTTAAACGTGTTCTAGTGGATCCAGGTAGCTCAACGAACATAATCAGATCGAGGGTCGTAGAACACCTCGGCCTACAGGATCAGATTGTACCTGCATCCCAGGTCCTAAATGGCTTTAACATGGCAAGCGAAACAACAAAAGGGGAGATAATCTTGCCAGTCAACATAGCCGGGACCATAAAAGATACAAAATTCCATGTCATCGAAGGCGACATGAGGTATAATGAAATCCTTGGGAGACCATGGATACATAACATGAGGGCGGTACCTTCAACTCTTCATGAGATGATAAAGTTGCCAAGGGAGGATGGCGTAAAAGCGGTTTATGGAGAGCAACATGCTGCAAAGGAAATGTTTGCAGTCGATGAAGTGACGCCGATACCTATGATGACCCAAGGGGTAATCTTTTATTTTGGAATCCGAATCCGGGTTCCGAGGCCTTGAAAGCCTCATTTTCTTTCTCCTCGATTTATGTGCGCAATCCGGACGCATTTCCGAAAAGCCCGTATGTGAAATCTAAGAAACATATTAAATTTTGCCTTTTAAATTGATTAAATTTGACCTTGGTCAACATTTTTGGTAAACGGACCCAGACC
This sequence comes from Nicotiana attenuata, assembly GCF_001879085.1. NCBI lineage: Eukaryota > Viridiplantae > Streptophyta > Magnoliopsida > Solanales > Solanaceae > Nicotiana > Nicotiana attenuata. The sequence goes on along the minus strand of NW_017670265.1, from coordinate 1,004,922 downwards.
CGAACCCGTGATATGACGATCCCGTAGGGTCTGTAGTAAAATATGGACTTGGGCGTATGTCCGAAATCGAATTCTGAGGTCCCTAGCCCGAGAAATGAATTTTTGAAGAAAATTGTTAAACTAAAAATATAATGGTTTTTGGAAATTTAATAATGCTTGATCTTGTTGGTATCAGGCCCGTATTTTGCTTCCGGAGCCCGGTACAGGTTTAATAGGGTATTTAAGTCATGTCTATGGAATTTGGTGAGAAACGGAGTTTATATGATGTGATTCGGACCCTCGGTTGTGAAAATAGAAACTTTAAGTGTTCTTGAGAATTTCATTGATTTTGATGCTAAATCCGTAGTTTTAGGTGTTATTTTAGCAATTTGATCGCACGAGCAAGGTATGATGTTTTTAGACTTGTGTGCATGTTTGGTTTGGTGCCCCAAGGGCTCGGGTCTGTTTCGGATAGGCTTTGGGATGTATTAGACTTGAAATTTCTGGTATTTTGGGCTTCTACTGTCATATGGTATATCCTTCTTCGCGTTCGCGAAGGAACTCCCGCGAACGCGAAGAGTAAATTCGTCTGAGGGAAAATTCCTTCTACACGAACGCGAGGTTCAGGTCACGAACGCGGAGCGTGGGGGCATTACCCTTCGCGAACATGACCTGGCTATCGCGAACGCAAAGGCCATTTTGGCAGGGACCTGGGGGAGGGGTGAAATACTCTACGCGAACGCGGCAAATGGCTCGCGAACGCGAAGGTCGGGGGGTGTACCTTCGCGAACGTGTACAGTATCTCGCGAACGTGAAGGCCCTTCTATCCTATGCTTCGCAAACGCGACAGGCTTCTCGCGAACGCGAAGAAGACCTGTCCAGTGATTTTAAAACAGAACCTAAGTCGGGATTTGCTCAAAATTTCATATCTCTTCCATTAAAACTCAACCTTGGGCGATTTTTGAAGTGAGGATTCAACACTAAATCATAGGTTTGTGTTCTTAAACTCATCTGTTTCATTTTCCATCAACACCCATTAGATTCTAGGCCTAAATCTTGTTCTTTAAGGGTAGAAATTAGGGATTTTGGGGATGTTGATACCCAATTTCTTCCCATATATTTTATATATATATATATATAT